>NC_092412.1:265063319-265363319 GCF_040894005.1 Engystomops pustulosus
GCGGGGAAGCCACACATGCAGGATATCGGGCGCAGGATCTTAGTGACTCCCCGCACAGCACATTATACACGGACAATGCACTTACATGCACCAGGAAGAAGGTGAACTCCTGGGACCTGAGCGGGGAAGGGACACATGCAGGATATCAGGTACAGGATCTTAGTGACTCCCCGCACAGCACATTATACACGGACAATGCACTTACATGCACCAGGAAGAAGAAGGTGAACTCCAAGGACCTGAGCGGGGAAGCGACACATGCAGGATATCAGGTACAGGATCTTAGTGACTCCCCGCACAGCGCATTATACACGGACAATGCACTTACATGCACCAGGAAGAAGAAGGTGAACTCCTGGGACCTGAGCGGGGAAGTGACACATGCAGGATATCGGGTGCAGGATCTTAGTGACTCCCCGCACAGCGCATTATACACAGACAATGCACTTACATGCACCAGGAAGAAGAAGGTGAACTCTGGGGACCTGAGCGGGGAAGCGACACATGCAGGATATCGGACGCAGGATCTTAGTGACTCCCCGCACAGCGCATTATACACGGACAATGCACTTACATGCACCAGGAAGAAGAAGGTGAACTCTGGGGACCTGAGCGGGGAAGCGACACATGCAGGATATCGGGTGCAGGATCTTAGTGACTCCCCGCACAGCGCATTATACACGGACAATGCACTTACATGCACCAGGAAGAAGAAGGTGAACTCCGGGGACCTGAGTGGGGAAGCGACACATGCAGGATATCGGGTGCAGGATCTTAGTGACTCCCCGCACAGCGCATTATACACGGACAATGCACTTACATGCACCAGGAAGAAGAAGGTGAACTCCGGGGACCTGAGCGGGGAAGCGACACATGCAGGATATCGGGTGCAGGATCTTAGTGACTCCCCGCACAGCACATTATACACGGACAATGCACTTACATGCGCCAGGAAGAAGAAGGTGAACTCTGGGGACCTGAGCGGGGAAGCGACACATGCAGGATATCAGGCGCAGGATCTTAGTGACTCCCCGCACAGCGCATTATACACGGACAATGCACTTACATGCGCCAGGAAGAAGAAGGTGAACTCCGGGGACCTGAGCGGGGAAGCGACACATGCAGGATATCGGGTGCAGGATCTTAGTGACTCCCCGCACAGCACATTATACACGGACAATGCACTTACATGCACCAGGAAGAAGAAGGTGAACTCCGGGGACCTGAGCGGGGAAGCGACACATGCAGGATATCAGACGCACATTTTTAGTGACTCCCCGCACAGCGCATTATACACAGACAATGCACTTACATGCACCAGGAAGAAGAAGGTGAACTCCGGGGACCTGAGCGGGGAAGCCACACATGCAGGATATCGGGCGCAGGATCTTAGTGACTCCCCGCACAGCACATTATACACGGACAATGCACTTACATGCACCAGGAAGAAGGTGAACTCCTGGGACCTGAGCGGGGAAGGGACACATGCAGGATATCAGGTACAGGATCTTAGTGACTCCCCGCACAGCACATTATACACGGACAATGCACTTACATGCACCAGGAAGAAGAAGGTGAACTCCAAGGACCTGAGCGGGGAAGCGACACATGCAGGATATCAGGTACAGGATCTTAGTGACTCCCCGCACAGCGCATTATACACGGACAATGCACTTACATGCACCAGGAAGAAGAAGGTGAACTCCTGGGACCTGAGCGGGGAAGTGACACATGCAGGATATCGGGTGCAGGATCTTAGTGACTCCCCGCACAGCGCATTATACACAGACAATGCACTTACATGCACCAGGAAGAAGAAGGTGAACTCTGGGGACCTGAGCGGGGAAGCGACACATGCAGGATATCGGACGCAGGATCTTAGTGACTCCCCGCACAGCGCATTATACACGGACAATGCACTTACATGCACCAGGAGGAAGAAGGTGAACTCCAGGGACCTGAGCGGGGAAGCGACACATGCAGGATATCGGGCGCACGGTCTTAGTGACTCCCCGCACAGCGCATTATACACAGACAATGCACTTACATGCACCAGGAAGAAGAAGGTGAACTCCAGGGACCTGAGCGAGGAAGTGACACATGCAGGATATCGGGCGCATGATCTTAGTGACTCCCCGCACAGCGCATTATACACAGACAATGCACTTACATGCACCAGGAAGAAGAAGGTGAACTCCAGGGACCTGAGCGGGGAAGGGACACATGCAGGATATCAGGTACAGGATCTTAGTGACTCCCCGCACAGCGCATTATACACAGACAAAGCACTTACATGCACCAGGAAGAAGAAGGTGAACTCTGGGGACCTGAGCGGGGAAGCGACACATGCAGTATATCGGGCGCAGGATCTTAGTGACTCCCCGCACAGCGCATTATACACGGACAATGCACTTACATGCACCAGGAAGAAGAAGGTGAACTCCAGGGACCTGAGCGGGGAAGTGACACATGCAGGATATCGGGCGCATGATCTTAGTGACTCCCCGCACAGCGCATTATACACAGACAATGCACTTACATGCACCAGGAAGAAGAAGGTGAACTCCGGGGACCTGAGCGGGGAAGCGACACATGCAGGATATCGGACGCAGGATCTTAGTGACTCCCCGCACAGCGCATTATACACGGACAATGCACTTACATGCACCAGGAAGAAGAAGGTGAACTCCAGGGACCTGAGCGGGGAAGCGACACATGCAGGATATCGGGCGCACGATCTTAGTGACTCCCCGCACAGCACATTATACACAGACAATGCACTTACATGCACCAGGAAGAAGGTGAACTCCAAGGACCTGAGCGGGGAAGCGACACATGCAGGTTATCGGGGGCAGGATCTTAGTGACTCCTCGCACAGCGCATTATACACGGACAATGCACTTACATGCACCAGGAAGAAGAAGGTGAACTCCGGGGACCTGAGGGGGGAAGCGACACATGCAGGATATCGGGCGCAGGATCTTAGTGACTCCCCGCACAGCACATTATACACAGACAATGCACTTACATGCACCAGGAAGAAGAAGGTGAACTCCAGGGACCTGAGCGGGGAAGCGACACATGCAGGATATCGGGCGCAGGATCTTAGTGACTTCCCGCACAGCGCATTATACACGGACAATGCACTTACATGCACCAGGAAGAAGAAGGTGAACTCTGGGGACCTGAGCGGGGAAGCGACACATGCAGGATATCGGGCGCATGATCTTAGTCACTCCCCACACAGCGCATTATACACGGACAATGCACTTACATGCACCAGGAAGAAGAATGTGAACTCCAGGGACCTGAGCGGGGAAGCGACACATGCAGGATATCGGGTGCATGATCTTAGTGACTCCCCGCACAGCGCATTATACACGGACAATGCACTTACATGCACCAGGAAGAAGAATGTGAACTCCAGGGACCTGAGCGGGGAAGCGACACATGCAGGATATCGGGTGCAGGATCTTAGTGACTCCCCGCACAGCGCATTATACACGGACAATGCACTTACATGCACCAGGAAGAAGAAGGTGAACTCCTGGGACCTGAGCGGGGAAGCGACACATGCAGGATATCGGGCGCATGATCTTAGTGACTCCCCGCACAGCACATTATACACGGACAATGCACTTACATGCACCAGGAAGAAGAAGGTGAACTCTGGGGACCTGAGCGGGGAAGCGACACATGCAGGATATCGGGTGCAGGATCTTAGTGACTCCCCGCACAGCGCATTATACACGGACAATGCACTTACATGTACCAGGAAGAAGAAGGTGAACTCCAGGGACCTGAGCGGGGAAGCGACACATGCAGGATATCGGGGGCAGGGTCTTAGTGACTCCCCGCACAGCACATTATACACAGACAATGCACTTACATGCACCAGGAAGAAGAAGGTGAACTCTGGGGACCTGAGCGGGGAAGCGACACATGCAGGATATCGGGCGCAGGATCTTAGTGACTCCCCGCACAGCGCATTATACACGGACAATGCACTTACATGTACCAGGAAGAAGAAGGTGAACTCCAGGGACCTGAGCGGGGAAGCGACACATGCAGGATATCGGGGGCAGGGTCTTAGTGACTCCCCGCACAGCGCATTATACACGGACAATGCACTTACATGCACCAGGAAGAAGAAGGTGAACTCCAGGGACCTGAGCGGGGAAGTGACACATGCAGGATATCGGACGCAGGATCTTAGTGACTCCCAGCACAGCACATTATACACGGACAATGCACTTACATGCACCAGGAAGAAGAAGGTGAACTCCGGGGACCTGAGCGGGGAAGCGACACATGCAGGATATCGGGCGCAGGATCTTAGTGACTCCCCGCACAGCGCATTATACACGGACAATGCACTTACATGCACCAGGAAGAAGAAGGAGAACTCCAGGGACCTGAGCGGGGAAGTGACACATGCAGAATATCGGGGCAGGATCTTAGTGACTCCCCGCACAGCGCATTATACACGGACAATGCACGTACATGCACCAGGAAGAAGAAGGTGAACTCCAGGGACCTGAGCGGGGAAGCGACACATGCAGGATATCGGGGCACGATCTTAGTGACTCCCCGCACAGCACATTATACACGGACAATGCACTTACATGCACCAGGAAGAAGAAGGTGAACTCCGGGGACCTGAGCGGGGAAGCGACACATGCAGGATATCGGGGCAGGATCTTAGTGACTCCCTGCACATCGCATTATACACGGACAATGCACTTACATGTACCAGGAAGAAGAAGGTGAACTCCAGGGACCTGAGCGGGGAAGCGGCACATGCAGGATATCGGGGGCAGGGTCTTAGTGACTCCCCGCACAGCGCATTATACACGGACAATGCACTTACATGCACCAGGAAGAAGAAGGTGAACTCCAGGGACCTGAGCGGGGAAGGGACACATGCAGGATATCGGACGCAGGATCTTAGTGACTCCCCGCACAGCACATTATACACGGACAATGCACTTACATGCACCAGGAAGAAGAAGGTGAACTCCAGGGACCTGAGCGGGGAAGGGACACATGCAGGATATCGGACGCAGGATCTTAGTGACTCCCCGCACAGCACATTATACACGGACAATGCACTTACATGCACCAGGAAGAAGAAGGTGAACTCCAGGGACCTGAGCGGGGAAGCGACACATGCAGGATATCGGGGCAGGATCTTAGTGACTCCCTGCACATCGCATTATACACGGACAATGCACTTACATGCACCAGGAAGAAGAAGGTGAACTCCGGGGACCTGAGCGGGGAAGCGACACATGCAGGATATCGGGCGCAGGATCTTAGTGACTCCCCGCACAGCGCATTATACACGGACAATGCACTTACATGCACCAGGAAGAAGAAGGAGAACTCCAGGGACCTGAGCGGGGAAGTGACACATGCAGAATATCGGGGCAGGATCTTAGTGACTCCCCGCACAGCGCATTATACACGGACAATGCACGTACATGCACCAGGAAGAAGAAGGTGAACTCCAGGGACCTGAGCGGGGAAGCGACACATGCAGGATATCGGGGCACGATCTTAGTGACTCCCCGCACAGCACATTATACACGGACAATGCACTTACATGCACCAGGAAGAAGAAGGTGAACTCCAGGGACCTGAGCGGGGAAGCGACACATGCAGGATATCGGGGCAGGATCTTAGTGACTCCCTGCACATCGCATTATACACGGACAATGCACTTACATGTACCAGGAAGAAGAAGGTGAACTCCAGGGACCTGAGCGGGGAAGCGACACATGCAGGATATCGGGGGCAGGGTCTTAGTGACTCCCCGCACAGCGCATTATACACGGACAATGCACTTACATGCACCAGGAAGAAGAAGGTGAACTCCGGGGACCTGAGCGGGGAAGCGACACATGCAGGATATCGGGTGCAGGATCTTAGTGACTCCCCGCACAGCGCATTATACACGGACAATGCACTTACATGCACCAGGAAGAAGAAGGAGAACTCCAGGGACCTGAGCGGGGAAGTGACACATGCAGGATATCGGGTGCACGATCTTAGTGACTCCCCGCACAGCGCATTATACACGGACAATGCACTTACATGCACCAGGTGAACTCCGGGGACCTGAGCGGGGAAGCGACACATGCAGGATATCGGGGCAGGATCTTAGTGACTCCCCGCACAGCACATTATACACGGACAATGCACTTACATGCACCAGGTGAACTCCGGGGACCTGAGCGGGGAAGCGACACATGCAGGATATCGGGGCAGGATCTTAGTGACTCCCCGCACAGCACATTATACACGGACAATGCACTTACATGCACCAGGAAGAAGAAGGTGAACTCCGGGGACCTGAGCGGGGAAGCGACACATGCAGGATATCAGGCGCAGGATCTTAGTGACTCCCCGCACAGCGCATTATACACGGACAATGCACTTACATGCACCAGGTGAACTCCGGGGACCTGAGCGGGGAAGCGACACATGCAGGATATCGGGGCAGGATCTTAGTGACTCCCCGCACAGCGCATTATACACGGACAATGCACTTACATGCACCAGGAAGAAGAAGGTGAACTCCAGGGACCTGAGCGGGGAAGCGACACATGCAGGATATCAGGCGCAGGATCTTAGTGACTCCCCGCACAGCGCATTATACACGGACAATGCACTTACATGCACCAGGAAGAAGAAGGTGAACTCCGGGGACCTGAGCGGGGAAGCGACACATGCAGGATATCGGGTGCAGGATCTTAGTGACTCCCCGCACAGCGCATTATACACGGACAATGCACGTACATGCACCAGGAAGAAGAAGGTGAACTCCGGGGACCTGAGCGGGGAAGCGACACATGCAGGATATCGGGTGCAGGATCTTAGTGACTCCCCGCACAGCACATTATACACGGACAATGCACTTACATGCACCAGGAAGAAGAAGGTGAACTCCAAGGACCTGAGCGGGGAAGAGACACATGCAGGATATCGGGCCCACGATCTTAGTGACTCCCCGCACAGCGCATTATACACGGACAATGCACTTACATGCACCAGGAAGAAGAAGGAGAACTCCAGGGACCTGAGCGGGGAAGTGACACATGCAGGATATCGGGTGCACGATCTTAGTGACTCCCCGCACAGCACATTATACACGGACAATGCACTTACATGCACCAGGAAGAAGAAGGTGAACTCCGGGGACCTGAGCGGGGAAGCGACACATGCAGGATATCAGGCGCAGGATCTTAGTGACTCCCCGCACAGCGCATTATACACGGACAATGCACTTACATGCACCAGGAAGAAGAAGGTGAACTCCGGGGACCTGAGCGGGGAAGCGACACATGCAGGATATCGGGGGCAGGGTCTTAGTGACTCCCCGCACAGCACATTATACACAGACAATGCACTTACATGTACCAGGAAGAAGAAGGTGAACTCCAGGGACCTGAGCGGGGAAGCGACACATGCAGGATATCGGGGGCAGGGTCTTAGTGACTCCCCGCACAGCGCATTATACACGGACAATGCACTTACATGCACCAGGAAGAAGAAGGAGAACTCCAGGGACCTGAGCGGGGAAGTGACACATGCAGAATATCGGGGCAGGATCTTAGTGACTCCCCGCACAGCGCATTATACACGGACAATGCACGTACATGCACCAGGAAGAAGAAGGTGAACTCCAGGGACCTGAGCGGGGAAGCGACACATGCAGGATATCGGGGCACGATCTTAGTGACTCCCCGCACAGCACATTATACACGGACAATGCACTTACATGCACCAGGAAGAAGAAGGTGAACTCCGGGGACCTGAGCGGGGAAGCGACACATGCAGGATATCGGGGCAGGATCTTAGTGACTCCCTGCACATCGCATTATACACGGACAATGCACTTACATGTACCAGGAAGAAGAAGGTGAACTCCAGGGACCTGAGCGGGGAAGCGGCACATGCAGGATATCGGGGGCAGGGTCTTAGTGACTCCCCGCACAGCGCATTATACACGGACAATGCACTTACATGCACCAGGAAGAAGAAGGTGAACTCCAGGGACCTGAGCGGGGAAGGGACACATGCAGGATATCGGACGCAGGATCTTAGTGACTCCCCGCACAGCACATTATACACGGACAATGCACTTACATGCACCAGGAAGAAGAAGGTGAACTCCAGGGACCTGAGCGGGGAAGGGACACATGCAGGATATCGGACGCAGGATCTTAGTGACTCCCCGCACAGCACATTATACACGGACAATGCACTTACATGCACCAGGAAGAAGAAGGTGAACTCCAGGGACCTGAGCGGGGAAGCGACACATGCAGGATATCGGGGCAGGATCTTAGTGACTCCCTGCACATCGCATTATACACGGACAATGCACTTACATGCACCAGGAAGAAGAAGGTGAACTCCGGGGACCTGAGCGGGGAAGCGACACATGCAGGATATCGGGCGCAGGATCTTAGTGACTCCCCGCACAGCGCATTATACACGGACAATGCACTTACATGCACCAGGAAGAAGAAGGAGAACTCCAGGGACCTGAGCGGGGAAGTGACACATGCAGAATATCGGGGCAGGATCTTAGTGACTCCCCGCACAGCGCATTATACACGGACAATGCACGTACATGCACCAGGAAGAAGAAGGTGAACTCCAGGGACCTGAGCGGGGAAGCGACACATGCAGGATATCGGGGCACGATCTTAGTGACTCCCCGCACAGCACATTATACACGGACAATGCACTTACATGCACCAGGAAGAAGAAGGTGAACTCCGGGGACCTGAGCGGGGAAGCGACACATGCAGGATATCGGGCGCAGGATCTTAGTGACTCCCCGCACAGCGCATTATACACGGACAATGCACTTACATGCACCAGGAAGAAGAAGGTGAACTCCAGGGACCTGAGCGGGGAAGCGACACATGCAGGATATCGGGGCACGATCTTAGTGACTCCCCGCACAGCACATTATACACGGACAATGCACTTACATGCACCAGGAAGAAGAAGGTGAACTCCGGGGACCTGAGCGGGGAAGCGACACATGCAGGATATCGGGGCAGGATCTTAGTGACTCCCTGCACATCGCATTATACACGGACAATGCACTTACATGTACCAGGAAGAAGAAGGTGAACTCCAGGGACCTGAGCGGGGAAGCGACACATGCAGGATATCGGGGGCAGGGTCTTAGTGACTCCCCGCACAGCGCATTATACACGGACAATGCACTTACATGCACCAGGAAGAAGAAGGTGAACTCCGGGGACCTGAGCGGGGAAGCGACACATGCAGGATATCGGGTGCAGGATCTTAGTGACTCCCCGCACAGCGCATTATACACGGACAATGCACTTACATGCACCAGGAAGAAGAAGGAGAACTCCAGGGACCTAAGTGGGGAAGTGACACATGCAGGATATCGGGTGCACGATCTTAGTGACTCCCCGCACAGCGCATTATACACGGACAATGCACTTACATGCACCAGGTGAACTCCGGGGACCTGAGCGGGGAAGCGACACATGCAGGATATCGGGGCAGGATCTTAGTGACTCCCCGCACAGCACATTATACACGGACAATGCACTTACATGCACCAGGTGAACTCCGGGGACCTGAGCGGGGAAGCGACACATGCAGGATATCGGGGCAGGATCTTAGTGACTCCCCGCACAGCACATTATACACGGACAATGCACTTACATGCACCAGGAAGAAGAAGGTGAACTCCGGGGACCTGAGCGGGGAAGCGACACATGCAGGATATCAGGCGCAGGATCTTAGTGACTCCCCGCACAGCGCATTATACACGGACAATGCACTTACATGCACCAGGTGAACTCCGGGGACCTGAGCGGGGAAGCGACACATGCAGGATATCGGGGCAGGATCTTAGTGACTCCCCGCACAGCGCATTATACACGGACAATGCACTTACATGCACCAGGAAGAAGAAGGTGAACTCCAGGGACCTGAGCGGGGAAGCGACACATGCAGGATATCAGGCGCAGGATCTTAGTGACTCCCCGCACAGCGCATTATACACGGACAATGCACTTACATGCACCAGGAAGAAGAAGGTGAACTCCGGGGACCTGAGCGGGGAAGCGACACATGCAGGATATCGGGTGCAGGATCTTAGTGACTCCCCGCACAGCACATTATACACGGACAATGCACTTACATGCACCAGGAAGAAGAAGGTGAACTCCAAGGACCTGAGCGGGGAAGAGACACATGCAGGATATCGGGCCCACGATCTTAGTGACTCCCCGCACAGCGCATTATACACGGACAATGCACTTACATGCACCAGGAAGAAGATGGTGAACTCCAGGGACCTGAGCGGGGAAGTGACACATGCAGGATATCGGGCGCACGATCTTAGTGACTCCCCGCACAGCACATTATACACGGACAATGCACTTACATGCACCAGGAAGAAGAAGGTGAACTCCGGGGACCTGAGCGGGGAAGCGACACATGCAGGATATCAGGCGCAGGATCTTAGTGACTCCCCGCACAGCGCATTATACACGGACAATGCACTTACATGCACCAGGAAGAAGAAGGTGAACTCCGGGGACCTGAGGGGGGAAGCGACACATGCAGGATATCCGGGCGCAGGATCTTAGTGACTCCCCGCACAGCGCATTATACACGGACAATGCACTTACATGCACCAGGAAGAAGAAGGTGAACTCCGGGGACCTGAGCGGGGAAGTGACACATGCAGGATATCAGGTGCAGGATCTTAGTGACTCCCCGCACAGCGCATTATACACGGACAATGCACTTACATGCACCAGGAAGAAGAAGGTGAACTCCGGGGACCTGAGCGGGGAAGCGACACATGCAGGATATCGGGCGCAGGATCTTAGTGACTCCCCGCACAGCGCATTATACACGGACAATGCACTTACTGAGGACTCCGCAGACGGGTAAGTAGATGACACCCAATCTCTCGGCTTGTTCTCTGTCCTAAATACAAAGTGCATTTATCCAAACATCCTTTACAAGAACCAAGCGGAGCAGCACTCATCCCTGCCGGTCCAAATACTCATTTTGTTAGTAAAACTTACATTAAGTCAGAGCGACATGAACGGCAGGGAGGACTCCTGGGACACCCGCTCCGGGTTTATGGGACGTGGTGTCTGGTCACATGTGACGCGTTTGGCTGCTGGAGGTCTCGGCAGGGGACATTTATCTCCTCGCTGTTTCTGAGATTTTCTGTAACTTATATCTCTGGGAGTCTCCCCCCCTTCTGGCAGCTGTCAGGTGGAGGAGGGGTGTGTGTTGCCCCTTTCTGGACTAGTTTGGATCTGGTTGGGCTTAACCCCCCGCATGCAGTGAAGGAACAGGTGAAAAACTGCAGAGGACTATTCCTGGGAAATCTGTGGCGAGTGCGGACGGGATTTGTGATAGGCCTGCAGGGGGAGATTTATCCGGAGCGCCGGTGTATGATAGTGGCCACGCTGGGGGGCGCGGCCGGGGGGGGGGGGGTGGGCGACGACCACGCAAAACTACTCCTGAAAAATGAGATATTAATAACATCAGGTTTTACTATATTATTTTATACTGATTCTTCCTGAAAATAGTTCTCAGTGGAAGTTGATCACTGGCTGTACATGAACGAACAAGCCAGGAATGATTGTGGATGGTGGAGGCAGGGGGCTTATTCCATGGGGCAGGGGGCTTATTCCATGGGGCAGGGGGCTTATTCCTGGAGCTGTCCATGGGGCAGGGGGCTTATTCCTGGAGCTGTCCATGGGGCAGGGGGCTTATTCCAGGAGCTGTCCATGGGGCAGGGGGCTTATTCCTGGAGCTGTTCATGGGGCAGGGGGCTTATTCCTGGTGCTGTCCATGGGGCAGGGGGCTTATTGCTGGAGCTGTCCATGGGGCAGGGGGCTTATTCCTGGAGCTGTCCATGGGGCAGGGGGCTTATTCCTGGTGCTGTCCATGGGGCAGGGGGCTTATTGCTGGAGCTGTCCATGGGGCAGGGGGCTTATTCCTGGAGCTGTCCATGGGGCAGTGGGCTTATTCCGGGAGCTGTCCATGGGGCAGGGGGCTTATTCCTGGAGCTGTCCATGGGGCAGGGGGCTTATTGCTGGAGCTGTCCATGGGGCAGGGGGCTTATTCCTGGAGCTGTCCTTGGGGCAGGGGGCTTATCCCTGGAGCTGTCCTTGGGGCAGGGGGCTTATTCCAGGAGCTGTCCATGGGGCAGGGGGCTTATTCCTGGAGCTGTCCATGGGGCAGGGGGCTTATTCCTGGAGCTGTCCATGGGGCAGGGGGCTTATTCCGGGAGCTGTCCATGGGGCAGGGGGCTTATTCCTGGAGCTGTCCATGGGGCAGGGGGCTTATTGCTGGAGCTGTCCATGGGGCAGGGGGCTTATTGCTGGAGCTGTCCATGGGGCAGGGGGCTTATTCCTGGAGCTGTCCATGGGGCAGGGGGCTTATTCCGGGAGCTGTCCATGGGGCAGGGGGCTTATTCCTGGAGCTGTCCATGGGGCAGGGGGCTTATTGCTGGAGCTGTCCATGGGGCAGGGGGCTTATTCCTGGAGCTGTCCTTGGGGCAGGGGGCTTATTCCTGGAGCTGTCCTTGGGGCAGGGGGCTTATTCCTGGAGCTGTCCTTGGGGCAGGGGGCTCATTGCTGGAGCTGTCCATGGGGCAGGGGGCTTATTCCCGGAGCTGTCCTTGGGGCAGGGGGCTTATTCCTGGAGCTGTCCTTGGGGCAGGGGGCTTATTCTTGGAGCTGTCCATGGGGCAGGGGGCTTATTCCTGGAGCTGTCCTTGGGGCAGGGGGCTTATTCCTGGAGCTGTCCTTGGGGCAGGGGGCTTATTCCTGGAGCTGTCCATGGGGCAGGGGGCTTATTCCTGGAGCTGTCCTTGGGGCAGGGGGCTTATTCCTGGAGGTGTCCATGGGGCAGGGGGCTTATTCCCGGAGCTGTCCTTGGGGCAGGGGGCTTATTCCTGGAGCTGTCCTTGGGGCAGGGGGCTTATTCCTGGAGCTGTCCTTGGGGCAGGGGGCTTATTCCTGGAGCTGTCCATGGGGCAGGGGGCTTATTCCTGGAGCTGTCCTTGGGGCAGGGGGCTTATTCCCGGAGCTGTCCTTGGGGCAGGGGGCTTATTCCTGGAGCTGTCCTTGGTGCAGGGGGCTTATTCCTGGAGCTGTCCATGGGGCAGGGGGTTTATTCCTGGAGCTGTCCATGGGGCAGGGGGCTTAGTCCTGGAGCTGTCCTTGGGGCAGGGGGCTTATTCCTGGAGCTGTCCATGGGGCAGGGGGCTTATTCCTGGAGCTGTCCTTGGTGCAGGGGGCTTATTCCTGGAGCTGTCCTTGGTGCAGGGGGCTTATTCCTGGAGCTGTCCTTGGGGCAGGGGGTTTATTCCCGGAGCTGTCCTTGGTGCAGGGGGCTTATTCCTGGAGCTGTCCTTGGGGCAGGGGGCTTATTCCTGGAGCTGTCCTTGGGGCAGGGGGCTTATTCCTGGAGCTGTCCTTGGTGCAGGGGGCTTATTCCTGGAGCTGTCCTTGGGGCAGGGGGCTTATTCCTGGAGGTGTCCATGGGGCAGGGGGCTTATTCCCGGAGCTGTCCTTGGGGCAGGGGGCTTATTCCTGGAGCTGTCCTTGGGGCAGGGGGCTTATTCCTGGAGCTGTCCTTGGGGCAGGGGGCTTATTCCTGGAGCTGTCCATGGGGCAGGGGGCTTATTCCTGGAGCTGTCCTTGGGGCAGGGGGCTTATTCCCGGAGCTGTCCTTGGGGCAGGGGGTTTATTCCTGGAGCTGTCCTTGGTGCAGGGGGCTTATTCCTGGAGCTGTCCATGGGGCAGGGGGTTTATTCCTGGAGCTGTCCATGGGGCAGGGGGCTTATTCCTGGAGCTGTCCTTGGGGCAGGGGGCTTATTCCTGGAGCTGTCCATGGGGCAGGGGGCTTATTCCTGGAGCTGTCCTTGGTGCAGGGGGATTATTCCTGGAGCTGTCCATGGGGCAGGGGGCTTATTCCTGGAGCTGTCCTTGGGGCAGGGGGCTTATTCCTGGAGCTGTCCATGGGGCAGGGGGCTTATTCCTGGAGCTGTCCTTGGGGCAGGGGGCTTATTCCTGGAGCTGTCCATGGGGCAGGGGGCTTATTCCTGGAGCTGTCCATGGGGCAGGGGGCTTATTCCTGGAGCTGTCCTTGGTGCAGGGGGCTTATTCCTGGAGCTGTCCTTGGGGCAGGGGGCTTATTCCTGGAGCTGTCCATGGGGCAGGGGCTTATTCCTGGAGCTGTCCTTGGTGCAGGGGGCTTATTCCTGGAGCTGTCCTTGGTGCAGGGGGCTTATTCCTGGAGCTGTCCTTGGGGCAGGGGGCTTATTGCTGGAGCTGTCCTTGGGGCAGGGGGTTTATTCCCGGAGCTGTCCTTGGGGCAGGGGGTTTATTCCCGGAGCTGTCCTTGGGGCAGGGGGCTTATTCCTGGAGCTGTCCTTGGGGCAGGGGGCTTATTGCTGGAGCTGTCCTTGGGGCAGGGGGTTTATTCCCGGAGCTGTCCTTGGGGCAGGGGGTTTATTCCTGGAGCTGTCCTTGGGGCAGGGGGCTTACTGCTGGAGCTGTCCATGGGGCAGGGGGCTTATTCCCGGAGCTGTCCTTGGGGCAGGGGGTTTATTCCTGGAGCTGTCCTTGGGGCAGGGGGTTTATTCCCGGAGCTGTCCTTGGTGCAGGGTCTTGCTCCTGATGCTTGGGGTCCTTACTATAGCTCCGCTGGGCAGTGTCTGTAGTGTCTTCCTGTCAGTCCTGCAGTCTGGCTCAGTCACCTGCTCTGGAGATGGGGCCACAGTTATTCAAGTGTTTCTGCCAGTTTTCTGTCTGACGGGCAAACTGCTTGTACATGGATTTCTTAAGCGTCTGCGCCAGATGTTTGGTCCACCATGCCGCAAAATTCTGCACATTAAGGGCTGTTCCAGTGCAGAGTCAGGCCGTGCACCACATTTATTACAGCTGCCCCTGACAGTTACTCAGTTTATGTACAATTGGCGTGTGCCGGGTGCACCAGATTATTGAGGACCTTGTGCCAGTCACCGATACTCTGCTGCACTGTTTGCATCACTATTGATAAATCTGACCCATAGAGTCTCAACAGGAATATTCGCTAATTTGAATATTTTAATATTAATATCCTTTGTCTACTATTAATGTCACCTGGTGGAAAGCAGGCTATTAGAATTGGCTGGTCACCCAGAACTTTCCATAGGGCAACTCCTTCTTGTCTGTTTGTCTTCCACCAGTGACCTATCCTTTATTGCTGTTACCACTGTTCCATTGGTTTGGACAATAAACAGGCTGTAGGTTGGATGGTATGGTCTCGCTATGGGCCCCTCCTATAACATCAGCAGAGGACCGTTATCAGCCAGAGTGCCCCACAGGGATCCTTACCATTGTGAGAACGGGAAGAGTAGCAGTAACATCCAGCAAGGCTTCAGCCACAAGACCACCCATGTTCTGGACTATTATTGCCACTGTTAGGCCCTGTTGGGCATGTTGCCTCTTTCCAGTTGCTAAAACTGTACCTGAGGCAGGGGCTTCATTATTGGCGTTGGACCTATAGATGGGCAGGGGGCTTGTTCTATGCTCCTGGAGCTCTACATGGGGCTGGGGCTTGTTCTATGCTCCTGGAGCTCTACATGGGGCAGGGGGCTTTTTCTGTGCTCCTGGAGCTCTACATGGGGCAGGGGGCTTGTTCTATGCTCCTAGAGCTCTACATGGGGCTGGGGCTTGTTCTATGCTCCTAGAGCTCTACATGGGGCAGGGGGCTTGTTCTATGCTCCTAGAGCTCTACATGGGGCTGGGGCTTGTTCTATGCTCCTGGAGCTCTACATGGGGCAGGGGGCTTTTTCTGTGCTCCTGGAGCTCTACATGGGGCAGGGGGCTTGTTCTATGCTCCTGGAGCTCTACATGGGGCAGGGGGCTTGTTCTGTGCTCCTGGAGCTCTACATGGGGCAGGGGGCTTGTTCTGTGCTCCTGGAGCTCTACATGGGGCAGGGGGCTTGTTCTGTGCTCCTGGAGCTCTACATGGGGCAGGGGGCTTGTTCTGTGCTCCTGGAGCTCTACATGGGGCAGGGGGCTTGTTCTGTGCTCCTGGAGCTCTACATGGGGCAGGGGGCTTGTTCTGTGCTCCTGGAGCTCTACATGGGGCAGGGGGCTTGTTCTGTGCTCCTGGAGCTCTACATGGGGCAGGGGGCTTGTTCTGAGCTCCTGGAGCTCTACATGGGGCAGGGGGCTTGTTCTATGCTCTTGGTGCTATGGTAATGGTTGTACATTTTTTTTGCTTTTGCAACAGAGTCTCCATATTTCTATGTCTATGTGGTTGCTCCACGGAGCTCATACTCCAGACTTCTCTGTCCTCCTCCTCCTCCAGACTCCTCTGTCCTCCTCCTCCTCCAGACTCCTCTGTCCTCCTCCTCCAGACTCCTCTGTCCTCCTCCTCCTCCAGACTCCTTTGTCCTTTGTCCTCCTCCTCCAGACTCCTCTGTCCTCCTCCTCCTCCAGACTCCTCTGTCCTCCTCCTCCTCCAGACTCCTCTGTCCTCCTCCTCCTCATCCAGACTCCTCTGTCCTCCTCCTCCTCCTCCAGACTCCTCTGTCCTCCTCCTCCTCCTCCTCCAGACTCCTCTGTCGTCCTCCTCCTCCCCCTTCAGACTCCTCTGTCCTCCTCCTCCTCCAGACTCCTCTATCCTCCTCCTCCTCCTCTAGACCCCTCTGTCCTCCTTCTCCAGACTCCCCTGTCCTCCTCCTCCAGACTCCCCTGTCCTCCTCCTCCAGACTCCTCTGTCCTCCTCCTCCTGCAGACTCATCTGTCCTCCTCTGTCCTCCTCCTCCTGCAGACTGCTCTGTCCTCCTCCTCCTCCAGACTCCTCTGTCCTCCTCCTCAAGACTCCTCTGTCCTCCTCCTCCTCATCCAGACTCCTCTGCCCTCCTCCTCCAGACCCCTCTGTCCTCTTCCTCCTCCAGACTCCTCTGTCCTCCCCCCTTCCCCAGACTCCTCTGTCCTCTTCCTCCTCCAGACTCCTCTGTCCTCCTCCTCCTCCTCCAGACTCCTCTGTCCTCCTCCTCCAGACTCCTCTGTCCTCCTCCTCCAGACCTCTCTGTCCTCCTCCTCCAGACTCCTCTGTCCTCTTCCTCCTCCAGACTCCTCTGTCCTCCCCCCTTCCCCAGACTCCTCTGTCCTCTTCCTCCTCCAGACTCCTCTGTCCTCCTCCTCCTCCTCCAGACTCCTCTGTCCTCCTCCTCCAGACTCCTCTGTCCTCCTCCTCAAGACTCCTCTGTCCTCCTCCTCCTCATCCAGACTCCTCTGTCCTCCGACTCCTGCAGACTCCTCTGTCCTCCTCCTCCAGACTCCTCTGTCCTCCTCCTCAAGACTCCTCTGTCCTCCTCCTCCTCATCCAGACTCCTCTGCCCTCCTCCTCCAGACCCCTCTGTCCTCTTCCTCCTCCAGACTCCTCTGTCCTCCCCCCTTCCCCAGACTCCTCTGTCCTCTTCCTCCTCCAGACTCCTCTGTCCTCCTCCTCCTCCTCCAGACTCCTCTGTCCTCCTACTCCAGACTCCTCTGTCCTCCTCCTCCAGACTCCTCTGTCCTCCTCCTCCAGACCCCTCTGTCCTCCTCCTCCAGACTCCTCTGTCCTCCTCCTCCAGACTCCTCTGTTCTCCTCCTCCAGACTCCTCTGTCCTCCTCCTTCAGACTCCTCTGTCCTCCTCCTCCAGACTCCTCTGTCCTCCTCCTCCAGACTCCTCTGTCCTCCTCCTCCAGACCCCTCTGTCCTCTTCCTCCTCTAGACTCCTCTGTCCTCCTCCTCACTCCTCCTCCTCACTCCTCTGTCCTCCTCCTCACTCCTCTGTCCTCCTCCTCACTCCTCTAGACTCCTCCTCCTCCAGACTCCTCTGTCCTTCTCCTCCAGACTCCTCTGTCCCCCTCCTCCTCCAGACCCCTCTGTCCTCCTCCCGACCCCTCTGTCCTCCTCCAGACTCCCCTGTCCTCCTCCAGACTCCTCTGTCCTCCTCCAGACTCCTCTGTCCTCCTCCTCCTCCAGACTCCTCTGTCCTCCTCCTCCTCCAGACTCCTCCTCCTCCAGACTCATCTGTCCTCCTCCTCCTCCAGACTCCTCTGTCCTCCTCCTCCAGACCCCTCTGTCCTCTTCCTCCTCCAGACTCCTTTGTCCTCTTCCTCCTCCAGACTCCTTTGTCCTCCTCCTCCTCCAGACTCCTCTGTCTTCCTCCTCCTCCAGACCCCTCTGTCCTCTTTCTCCTCCAGACTCCTCTGTCCTCCTCCTCCAGACCCCTCTGTCCTCCTCCTCCAGACTCCTCTGTGCTCCTCCTCCTCCTCCAGACCCCTCTGGCCTCCTCCTCCAGACCCCTCTGTCCTCTTCCTCCTCCTCACTCCTCTGTCCTCCTCCTCCTCCTCCAGACTCCTCTGTCCTCCTCCTCCAGACTCCTCTGTCCTCCTCCTCCAGACTCCTCTGTCCTCCTCCTCCAGACTCCTCTGTCCTCCTCCTCCAGACCCCTCTGTCCTCCTCCTCTAGACTCCTCTGTCCTCCTCCTCCTCCAGACTCCTCTGTCCTCCTCCTCCAGACCCCTCTGTCCTCCTCCTCCAGACCCCTCTGTCCTCCTCCTCACTCCTCTGTCCTTCTCCTCACTCCTCTGTCCTCCTCCTCACTCCTCTGTCCTCTAGACTCCTCTGTCCTCCTCCTCCAGACCCCTCTGTCCTCCTCCTCTAGACTCCTCTGTCCTCCTCCTCCTCCAGACTCCTCTGTCTTCCTCCTCCAGACCCCTCTGTCCTCCTCCAGACTCCTCTGTCCTCCTCCTCACTCCTCTGTCCTTCTCCTCACTCCTCTGTCCTCCTCCTCACTCCTCTGTCCTCTAGACTCCTCTGTTCTCCTCCTCCAGACTCCTCTGTCCTTCTCCTCCAGACTCCTCTGTCCCCCTCCTCCTCCAGACCCCTCTGTCCTCCTCCCGACCCCTCTGTCCTCCTCCAGACTCCCCTGTCCTCCTCCAGACTCCTCTGTCCTCCTCCAGACTCCTCTGTCCTCCTCCTCCTCCAGACTCCTCTGTCCTCCTCCTCCTCCAGACTCCTCCTCCTCCTCCAGATTCCTCAGTCCTCCTCCTCTGTCCTCCCCCTCCAGACTCCTCCTCCTCCAGACTCATCTGTCCTCCTCCTCCAGACTCCTCTGTCCTCCTCCTCCTCCAGACTCCTCTGTCCTCCTCCTCCAGACTACTCTGTCCTCCTGCTCCTCCAGACCCCTCTGTCCTCTTCCTCCTCCAGACCCCTCTGTCCTCTTCCTCCTCCAGACCCCTCTGTCCTCCTCCTCCTCCAGACTCCTCTGTCCTCCTCCTCCAGACTCCTCTGTCCTCTTCCTCCTCCAGACTCCTCTTTCCTCCTCCTCCTCCAGACTCCTCTGTCCTCCTCCCCCTCCAGACTCCTCTGTCCTCCTCCCCCTCCAGACTCCTCTGTCCTCCTCCTCCTCCAGACCCCTCTGTACTCTTCCTCCTCCAGGCTCCTCTGTCCTCCTCCTCCTCTAGACCCCTCTGTCCTCTTCCTCCTCCAGACTCCTCTGTCCTCTTCCTCCTCCAGACCCCTCTGTCCTCTTCCTCCTCCTCACTCCTCTGTCCTCCTCCTCTGTCCTCCTCCTCACTCCTCTGTCCTCCTCCTCACTCCTCTGTCCTCTAGACTCCTCCTCCTCCAGACTCCTCTGTCCTCCTCCAGACTCCTCTGTCCCCCTCCTCCTCCAGACCCCTCTGTCCTCCTCCCGACCCCTCTGTCCTCCTCCAGACTCCCCTGTCCTCCTCCAGACTCCTCTGTCCTCCTCCAGACTCCTCTGTCCTCCTCCTCCTCCAGACTCCTCTGTCCTCCTCCTCCTCCAGACTCCTCCTCCTCCTCCAGATTCCTCAGTCCTCCTCCTCTGTCCTCCTCCTCCAGACTCCTCCTCCTCCAGACTCATCTGTCCTCCTCCTCCTCCAGACTCCTCTGTCCTCCTCCTCCAGACCCCTCTGTCCTCTTCCTCCTCCAGACTCCTTTGTCCTCTTCCTCCTCCAGACTCCTTTGTCCTCCTCCTCCTCCAGACTCCTCTGTCCTCCTCCTCCTCCAGACCCCTCTGTCCTCCTCCTCCAGACTCCTCTGTGCTCCTCCTCCTCCTCCAGACCCCTCTGGCCTCCTCCTCCAGACCCCTCTGTACTCTTCCTCCTCCTCACTCCTCTGTCCTCCTCCTCCTCCTCCAGACTCCTCTGTCCTCCTCCTCCAGACTCCTCTGTCCTCCTCCTCCAGACTCCTCTGTCCTCCTCCTCCAGACTCCTCTGTCCTCCTCCTCCAGACCCCTCTGTCCTCCTCCTCCAGACCCCTCTGTTCTTCTCCTCCAGACTCCTCTGTCCTCCTCCTCCTCCAGACTCCTCTGTCCTCCTCCTCCAGACCCCTCTGTTCTTCTCCTCCAGACCCCTCTGTCCTCCTCCTCCAGACTCCTCTGTCATCCTCCTCCAGACCTCTGTGTCCTCCTCCTCCAGACCCCCCTGTCCTCTTCCTCCTCCAGACCCCTCTGTCCTCCTCCAGACTCCTCTGTCCTCCTCCTCACTCCTCTGTCCTCCTCCTCACTCCTCTGTCCTCTAGACTCCTCCTCCTCCAGACTCCTCTGTCCTTCTCCTCCAGACTCCTCTGTCCCCCTCCTCCTCCAGACCCCTCTGTCCTCCTCCAGACTCCCCTGTCCTCCTCCAGACTCCTCTGTCCTCCTCCAGACTCCTCTGTCCTCCTCCTCCTCCAGACTCCTCTGTCCTCCTCCTCCTCCAGATTCCTCAGTCCTCCTCCTCTGTCCTCCTCCTCCAGACTCCTCCTCCTCCAGACTCATCTGTCCTCCTCCTCCTCCAGACTCCTCTGTCCTCCTCCTCCTCCAGACTACTCTGTCCTCCTGCTCCTCCAGACCCCTCTGTCCTCTTCCTCCTCCAGACCCCTCTGTCCTCTTCCTCCTCCAGACTCCTCTGTCCTCCTCCTCCTCCAGACTCCTCTGTCCTCCTCCCCCTCCAGACTCCTCTGTCCTCTTCCTCCTCCAGACTCCTCTGTCCTCTTCCTCCTCCAGACCCCTCTGTCCTCTTCCTCCTCCAGACCCCTCTGTCCTCTTCCTCCTCCAGACTACTTTGTCCTCTTCCTCCTCCAGACTCCTCTGTCCTCCTCCTCCAGACCCCTCTGTCCTCCTCCTTCTCCAGACTCCTCTGTGCTCCTCCTCCTCCTCCAGACCCCTCTGGCCTCCTCCTCCAGACCCCTCTGTCCTCTTCCTCCTCCTCACTCCTCTGTCCTCCTCCTCCTCCAGACCCCTCTGTCCTCCTCCTCCTCCAGACTCCTCTGTCCTCCTCCTCCTCCAGACTCCTCTGTCCTCTTCCTCCTCCAGACTCCTCTGTCCTCCTCCTCACTCCTCTGTCCTCCTCCTCACTCCTCTGTCCTCCTCCTCACTCCTCTGTCCTCCTCCTCCTCCAGACTCCTCTGTCCTCTTCCTCCTCCAGACTCCTCTGTCCTCCTCCTCCTCCAGACTCCTCTGTCCTCCTCCTCCTCCAGACTCCTCTGTCCTCTTCCTCCTCCAGACTCCTCTGTCCTCCTCCTCACTCCTCTGTCCTCCTCCTCACTCCTCTGTCCTCCTCCTCCTCCAGACTCCTCTGTCCTCTTCCTCCTCCAGACTCCTCTGTCCTCCTCCTCACTCCTCTGTCCTCCTCCAGACTCCTCTGTCCTCCTCCTCCAGACCCCTCTGTCCTCTTCCTCCTCCAGACTCCTCTGTCCTCCTCTGTGTTTACTGCAGTGATGTGGTGTAATGGGGTGCAGCACCCCTCTCTCCGCTCTGAGCCCCTCTGTACTGTGTATAATGGCGCATTGTTCTGAGTCGCGGTGTAACAGGTGCTCATCCTCTGCGCAGACAGTGCGGGTGCCAGGAGGAGCTGCCCTCTGCCAGCTGCTGCCATCCGTCATGTCTCGCCCAGCTGTGCACTGTGCTGCCATGTTAGGGGGCGCTGTGACTGGTGGTGGCACTCAGACCCCTCTCTGCGGGCGGCCGGCTGCAGGAGGATCAGCGGAGCTCCTGCTCCAGCCTGCAGTTCTTCCTCTATCACCAATACAATGGGGCAGAGGAGGGGGGGGGGGGGTAATCTGCTGTGTTTTGGTTGTAGTTTGGGCACTTGGTCTCTAAAAGGTTCCCCATCACTGATCCAATTCCTTCCATCCCATCCACACAGCCAGGACCCAGCTGCAGTACCACATCCTGACCAGCAGGGGGCGGGGAGGACACAGGAATCTCAGCAGGAGCCCAGAGGAGCAGCAGCAGGAGAGAGGATGATGAGGATGAGTGTGACCAGGGCTCAGGTTATACCAGGTCACAGGAAGAGCTCATCATAGATCACAAGTTATAATACACCTATCCTTATTATGGGGGATGTGGGGGTCAGTGTTATGGGGGGCTGTGGAGGTCACTGTTATGAGATGCACATACATCTTATCGTGTTCTCCAATCACACCCATAGCTGCAGTCATAATCCTGTATTCTCCAGTTGCATTTAAAGCTGCAGTCAAAATTCTGCTTTGATATCATCATATTCTCTATTCACATCCAGAGCTGCAGTCACTAGTTTCCAGAATGTAACAAGCAGTTAAATCTGTTGCTCCTGGGGGGCAAATTGAGTTTAGGTTGGGGGAGTGCAGTTCTGGATGTGACTGGAGCAGTTATTTGCCCTGTGATCTAGGGGGCGCTATAGTCATTGATGTTGTGTCCTGTCTTCTGACCGGTGTCCTCTGCATCTTCTCTGCAGACTCTGAACACAGCACAAGCTCAGACACTGAGGTTCTGGCGGAGCGAACCTCCTGCTCGTATGAGTCCTGCCCGGACCTGGCGCCTCCACGAGTCCCCGACCCCCAGCCTCTATCTGTGTCATCTATGGATGAGATCCAGGTGGAGCTGCAGTGTGCCGACCTCTGGAAGAGATTCCATGACATCGGAACAGAGATGATCATCACCAAGGCCGGCAGGTGAGTCACGGCAGCGGCAGACAGGTGCGACAGGGGCAGCAAAGAACAGGTGTGGTAGATGACAGGTGCAGTGGATGACATCTTTAGCAGGGAACAAGGGTAGCACATGACAGGTGTGGCCGGGGACAGGTGCAGTGGATGACAGGTGTGGTAGAGAACAGGTGCAGTGGATGACAGGTGTGGTAGGGAACAGGTGCAGTGGATGACAGGTGTGGTAGAGAACAGGTGCAATGGATGACAGGTGTGGTAGAGAACAGGTGCAATGGATGACAGGTGTGGTAGAGGACAGGTGCAGTGGATGACAGGTGTGGTAGAGAACAGGTGCAGTGGATGACAGGTGTGGTAGGGAACAGGTGCAGTGGATGACAGGTGTGGTAGAGAACAGGTGCAATGGATGACAGGTGTGGTAGAGGACAGGTGCAGTGGATGATAGGTGTGGTAGAGGACAGGTGCAGTGGATGACAGGTGTGGTAGAGGACAGGTGCAGTGGATGACAGGTGTGGTAGAGGACAGGTGCAGTGGATGATAGGTGTAGTAGAGGACAGGTGCAGTGGATGACAGGTGTGGTAGAGGACAGGTGCAGTGGATGACAGGTGTGGTAGAGGACAGGTGCGGTAGATGACAGGTGTGGTAGAGGACAGGTGCAGTAGATGACAGGTGTGGTAGAGGACAGGTGCAGTGGATGACAGGTGTGGTAGAGGACAGGTACAGTAGGTGACAGTTGAAGAAGAGGACAGGTGCAGCAGATGACTGGTATGGCGGGGTATTGGTGCAGCAGAGAACAGGTGTAGAGGATGACAGGTGTGGCGAGGGGATTGGTGAAGCGGATGACAGGTGTGGCGAGGGGATCCGTGAAGCAGATGACAGGTGTGGGGGACAGGTGAAGCAGATGACAGGTGTGGTGGGGGACAGGTGAAGCAGTTGACAGGTGTGGTGAGGGGATCGGTGAAGCAGATGATATGTGTGGTGAGGGGATTGGTGAAGCAGATGACAGGTGTGGTGGGGGACAGGTGAAGCAGATGACAGGTGTGGCGAGGGGATCGGTGAAGCAGATGACAGGTGTGGTGGGGACAGGAGAAGCAGATGACAGGTGTAGCGAGGGGACAGGTGAAGCAGATGGCAGGTGTGGTGAGGGGAACGGTGTAGCAGATGACAGATGTGTCAAAGGGATTGGAGAAGCAGATGACAGGTGTGGTGGGGGACAGGTGCAGTAGATGACAGGTGTGGTAGAGGACAGGTGCAGTGGATGACAGGTGTGGTAGAGGACAGGTGCAGTAGGTGACAGGTGTGGTAGAGGACAGGTGCAGTGGATGACAGGTGTGGTAGAGGACAGGTGCAGTGGATGACAGGTGTGGTAGAGGACAGGTACAGTAGGTGACAGTTGAAGAAGAGGACAGGTGCAGCAGATGACTGGTATGGCGGGGTATTGGTGCAGCAGAGAACAGGTGTAGAGGATGACAGGTGTGGCGAGGGGATTGGTGAAGCGGATGACAGGTGTGGCGAGGGGATCCGTGAAGCAGATGACAGGTGTGGTGGGGGACAGGTGAAGCAGATGACAGGTGTGGTGGGGGACAGGTGAAGCAGTTGACAGGTGTGGTGAGGGGATCGGTGAAGCAGATGATATGTGTGGTGAGGGGATTGGTGAAGCAGATGACAGGTGTGGTGGGGGACAGGTGAAGCAGATGACAGGTGTGGTGGGGGACAGGTGAAGCAGATGACAGGTGTGGTGAGGGGATCGGTGAAGCAGATGATATGTGTGGTGAGGGGATTGGTGAAGCAGATGACAGGTGTGGTGGGGGACAGGTGAAGCAGATGACAGGTGTGGCGAGGGGATCGGTGAAGCAGATGACAGGTGTGGTGGGGACAGGAGAAGCAGATGACAGGTGTAGCGAGGGGACAGGTGAAGCAGATGGCAGGTGTGGTGAGGGGAACGGTGTAGCAGATGACAGATGTGTCAAAGGGATTGGAGAAGCAGATGACAGGTGTGGCGGGTGGACAGGTGAAACAGATGACAGGTGTGACACAGGTGTAGAGGATGACTGGTGTGTCGAGGGGATTGGTGAAGCAGATGACAGGTGTGGAGGGGGACGTGTGAAGCAGATGACAGACGTGGCGGGGGACAGGTGAAGCAGATGACAGGTGTGGCAGGGGAACAGTTGTAGAGGATGACAGGTGTGTCGAGGGGATTGGTGAAGCAGATGACAGGCGTGGTGAGGGGATCGGTGAAGCAGATGACAGGTGTGGCGAGGAGACAGGTAAAGCAGATAGCAAGTGTGGCGGGGCAGGTGAAGCAGATGACAGGTGTGGCAAGGGGATCGGTGAAGCAGATGGCAGGTGTGGCGAGGGGACAGGTGAATCAGATGACAGATGTGACAAGGGGGTCGGTAAAGCAGATGGCAGGTGTTGCAGGGGACAGGTGAAGAAGATGACAGGTGTGGCAGGGGAACACGTGTAGAGGATGACAGGTGTGGCGGGGGGATCGGTGAAGCAGATGACAGGTATGGGGGGACAGGTGAAGCAGATGACAGACGTGGCGGGGGACAGGTAAAGAAGATGACGGGTGTGGCCAGGGATAAATGTGGATCAGATGGCAGGTGTGGGAGGGACAGGTACAGCAGAGGAAAGGTTTAGCAAAGGACAGGGGTAGCCTGGGGACAAGTGAAGCAGATGAAAGGTGTGGCAGGGGAACAGATGAAGCAGATGACAGGTGTGGCGAGGGGATCGGTGAAGCAGATGACAGGTGTGGCGAGGAGACAGGTGAAGCAGATGACAGGTGTGGCGAGGGGATCGGTGAAGCAGATGACAGGTGTGGCGGGGACAGGTGAAGCAGGTGACAGGTGTGGCGAGGGCACAGGTGAATCAGATGACCGATGTGACGAGGGGGTCGGTGAAGCAGATGGCAGGTGTGGCGGGGACAGGTGAAGCAGATGACAGGTGTGGCAGGGGAACACGTGTAGAGGATGACAGGTGTGGCGGGGGGATCGGTGAAGCAGATGACAGGTGTGGGGAGGACAGGTGAAGCAGATGACAGACGTGGCGGACAGGTGAAGCAGATGACAGGTGTGGCGGGGGACAGGTGAAGCAGATGATGGGTGTGGCCAGGGATAAATGTGCATCAGATGGCAGGTGTGGGAGGCACAGGTACAGTAGAGGAAAGGTTTAGCAAAGGACAGGGGTAGCCTGGGGACAAGTGAAGCAGATGACAGGTGTGGTGGGAGACCGGAAAAGCAGATGACAGGTGTGGCAGGGGAACAGATGAAGCAGATGACAGGTGTGGCAGGGGAACAGGTGTAGAGGATGACAGGTGTGGCGAGGGGATTGGTGAAGCAGATGACAGGTGTGGCGAGGGGATCAGTGAAGCAGATGACAGGTGTGGCGGGGGACAGGTGAAGCAGATGACAGGTGTGGCAGGGGAACAGGTGTAGAGGATGACAGGTGTGGCGAGGGGATTGGTGAAGCGGATGACAGGTGTGGCGAGGGGATCAGTGAAGCAGATGACAGGTGTGGCGGGGAACAGATGAAGCAGATGACAGGTGTGGCAGGGGAACAGGTGTAGAGGATGACAGGTGTGGCGAGGGAATTGGTGAAGCGGATGACAGGTGTGGCGAGGGGATCAGTGAAGCAGATGACAGGTGTGGCGGGGGACAGGTGAAGCAGATGACAGGTGTGGCGGGGGGCAGGTGAAGTAGATGACAGGTGTGGTTGGGGACAGGTGAAGCAGGGGACAGGTGCAGCAGAGAACAGATGTGGCTGGGGACAGGTTCAGCAGATGACAGGGGTGGCTGGAAACAGGCGCTGGAGATAAAAGGTTTAGCAGGGAACAGGGGTAGCAGATAACAGGTGTGGCCAGGGACAGTTGTAGGGGGGGGGACAAGTAAAGCAGATGACAGGTATAACAGGGGACAGATGCAGCAGTGAACAGGTGTGGAGGGGGACAGTTACAGTAGATGAAAGGTGTAGCAGGGGAAAGGTGAAGCAGGGGACAGGTACATCAGATGACAGGGGTGGCTGGAAACAGGTGCAGCAGATGAAAGGTTTAGCAGGGGGGGGACAAGTGATGCAGATGACAGGTGTGGTGGGAAACAGGTGAAGCAGATGACAGGTGTGGCGAGGGGATCGGTGAAGCAGATGACAGGTGTGGCGAGGGGATCGGTGAAGCAGATGACAGGTGTGGCGAGGGGATCGGTGAAGCAGATGACAGGTGTGGTGAGGGGATCGGTGAAGCAAATGACAGGTGTAGCGAAGGGATTGGTAAAGCAGTTGACAGGTGTGGCGAGGGGATTGGTGAAGCAGATGACAGGTGTGGCGAGGGGATCGGTGAAGCAGATGACAGGTGTGGTGAGGGGATCGGTGAAGCAGATGACAGTTGTGGCGAAGGGATCGGTGAAGCAGATGACAGGTGTGGCAGGGGACAGATGAAGCAGATGACAGGTGTGGCGAGGGGATCGGTGAAGCAGATGGCAGGTGTGGCGAGCAGTTCGGTAATGCAGATGACCGGTGTGGCAGGGAATCGGTGAAGCAGATGACAGGTGTGGTGGGAGACAGGTGAAGCAGATGACCGGTGTGGCGGGGGAAAAGTGAAGCAGATGACAGGTGTGGTGGGGGACAGGTGAAGCAGATGATATGTGTGGTGGGGGACAGGTGAAGCAGATGGCAGGTGTGGCGGGGGACAGGTGAAGCAGATGACAGGTTTGGCAAGGGGATCAGTGAAGCAGATGACAGGTGTGGCGAGGGGACAGGTGAAGCAGATGACAGGTGTGGCAAGGGGACAGGTGAAGCAGATGACAGGTGTGGGGGGGGGTTCTGTGAAGCAGATGACAGGTGTGGCGAGGGGATCGGTGAAGCAGATGGCAGGTGTGGCAAGGGGATTGGTGAAGTAGATGACAGGTGTGGTGGCTGGACAGGTGAAGCAGATGACAGGTGTGGCACGGGAACAGGTGTAGAGGATGACAGGTATGGTGGGATCGGTGTAGCAGATGACAGACGTGGCGGGGGACAGGTGAAGAAGATGACAGGTGTGGCAGGGGAACAGGTGTAGAGGATGACAGGTGTGTCGAGGGGATCGGTGAAGCAGATGACAGATGTGGCGGGGAACAGGTGAAGCAGATGAGAGTTGTGGCGGAGGACAGGTGAAGAAGATGACAGGTGTGGCGGGGGACAGGTGAAGAAGATGACAGGTTGGCAGGGGAACAGGTGTAGAGGATGACAGGTGTGTCGAGGGGATCGGTGTAGCAGATGACAGACGTGGCGGGGGACAGGTGAAGCAGATGACAGATGTGGCGGGGGACAGGTGAAGCAGATGACTGGTGTGGCAGGGGAACAGGTGTAGAGGATGATAGGTGTGTCGAGGGGATCAGTGAAGCATATGACAGGTGTGGCGAGGGGATCGTGAAGCAGATGACAGGTGTGGTGGGAGACCAGTGAAGCAGATGATAGGTGTGGCGAGGGGATCAGTGAAGCAGATGAGATTTGTGGCGGAGGACAGGTGAAGAAGATGACAGGTGAAGCAGATGGCAGGTTTGGCAAGGGGATCAGTGATGCAGATGACAGGTGTGGCGAGGGGACCGGTGAAGCAGATGACAGGTGTGGCGAGGGGATCGGTGAAGCAGATGGCAGGTATGGCGGGGGACAGGTGAAGAAGGTGAAGAGGTGTGGCACTGAGTGCTGTAGACTACCTGCTGCTCTGTCCCTGGTCATCCAGTGTTACATGGTTTGTCTTGATGACATGACATATGTCGCTGGCTTGGTCTATTACCAGTGATGTTGCGGTTTTCTAACACTGGTGATCTAGTAGTCATCGCTGATCCAGATGTGACCATGTTATGTGGCCGCTGTTCTCGACGGATCATTGGTCCATTCTAAATGCTCCAGTATTGCAGGAACTGTTCTTTCTGATTTATTAATTAAGAGTACCCTACATAATCATAATTGGGGATCCAGAAATGTAATTCCGACAATATATATCTCTACATTGAAGTGTCCATGACCTGTGATCCGGTGATGTGGTGGCCTGGACTTGCTGTCATCCAGTGATGTGGTGGCCAGGACTTGCTGTCATCCAGTGATGTGGTGGCCAGAAGTTGTTGTCATCCAGTGATGTGTTGGCCAGGACTTGTTGTCATCCAGTGATGTGGTGGCCAGGACTTGCTGTCATCCAGTGATGTGGTGGCCAGGACTTGTTGTCATCCAGCGATGTTGTGGCCAGAAGTTGTTATCATCCAGTGATGTGGTGGCCAGGACTTGTTTTGATCCAGTGATGTGGTGGCCAGAAGTTGTTGTCATCCAGTGATGTGGTGGCCAGAAGTTGTTGTCATCCAGTGATGTGGTGGTCAAGATTTGTTGTCATCCAGTGATGTGGTGGTCAGGACTTGTTGTCATCCAGTGATGTGGTGGACAAGACTTGTCATCCAGTGATGTTGTAATCTAGTGATGTGGTGGTCAAGATTTGTTGTCATCCAGTGATGTTGTGGCCAAAGTTTGTTGTGATCCAGTGATGTGGTGGCCCGGACTTGTTGTCATCCAGTGATGTGGTGGCCAGGACTTGTTGTCATCCAGTGATGTGGTGGCCAGGACTTGTTGTGATCCGTTGATGTGGTGGCCAGAATTTGTTGTCATCCAGGGATGTGAGGGCCATGCCTTGTTGTCATCCAGTGATGTGGTGGCCATGCCTTGTTGTCATCCAGTGGTGTGGTGGCCGGGACTTCTTGTCATCCAGTGATGTGCTGGCCAGGACTTCTTGTCATCCAGTGATGTGGTGGCCAGGACTTGCTGTCATCCAGTGATGTGGTGGCCAGGACTTGTTGTCATCCAGCAATGTTGTGGCCAGAAGTTGTTATCATCCAGTGATGTGGTGGCCAGGACCTGTTTTGATCCAGTGATGTGGTTGCCATAAGTTGTTGTCATCCATGTCATGTCATGTCATGTCATGTGGTGGCCAAGACTTGTTGTCATCCAGCGATGTTGTGGCCAGAAGTTGTTATCATCCAGTGATGTTGTGATCCAGTGATGTGGTGGCCAGGACTTGTTGTGATCCAGTGATGTGGTGGCCGGACTTGTTGTCATCCAGTGACGTGGTGGCCAGGACTTGTTGTCATACAGTCATACAGTGATGTGGTGGCCAGGACTTGTTGTAATCCGGTGATGTGGTGGCCGGGACTTGTTGTCATCCAGTGATGTGGTGGTCAGGACTTGTTGTGATCCGGTGATGTGGTGGCCGGGACTTGTTGTCATCCAGTGATGTGGTGACCAGGACTTGTTGTCATCCAGTGATGTGATGGCCAGGACTTGTTGTCATCTAGTGATGTGGTGGCCAGGACTTGTTGTCATCTAGTGATGTGGTGGCCAGGACTTGTTGTGATCCAGTGGTGTGGTGGTCAGGACTTGTTGTCATCTAGTGATGTGGTGGCCGGTACTTGTTATCATCCAGTGATGTGGTGGTCAGGACTTGTTGTCATCCAGTGATGTGGTGGCCGGTACTTGTTATCATCCAGTGATGTGGTGGTCAGGACTTGTTGTCATCCAGTGATGTGGTGGCCAGGACTTGTTGTGACCAGTGATGTGGTGGCCAGGACTTGTTGTCATCCAGTGATGTGGTGGCCAGGACTTGTTGTGATCCAGTGGTGTGGTGGTCAGGACTTGTTGTCATCTAGTGATGTGGTGGCCGGGACTTCTTGTCATCCAGTGGTGTGATGGCCAGGACTTGTTGTGATCCAGTGATGTGGTGGCCAGGACTTGTTGTGATCCAGTGACGTGGTGGCCAGGACTTGTTGTCATCTAGTGATGTGGTGGCCGGGACTTCTTGTCATCCAGTGGTGTGGTGGCCAGGACTTGTTGTCATCCAGTGATGTGGTGGTCAGGACTTGTTGTCATCCAGTGATGTGGTGGCCGGGACTTGTTGTCATCCGGTGATGTGGTGGCCAGGACTTGTTGTCATCCGGTGATGTGGTGGCCAGGACTTGTTGTCATCCGGTGATGTGGTGGCCAGGACTTGTTGTCATCCGGTGATGTGGTGGCCAGGACTTGTTGTCATCTAGTGATGTGGTGGCCCGGACTTGTTGTCATCCAGTGATGTGGTGGCCAGGACTTGTTGTCATCCGGTGATGTGGTGGTCAGGACTTGTTGTCATCCGGTGATGTGGTGGCCGGGACTTCTTGTCATCCGGTGATGTGGTGGCCAGGACTTGTTGTCATCCGGTGATGTGGTGGCCAGGACTTGTTGTCATCCGGTGATGTGGTGGCCAGGACTTGTTGTCATCCGGTGATGTGGTGGCCAGGACTTGTTGTCATCTAGTGATGTGGTGGCCCGGACTTGTTGTCATCCAGTGATGTGGTGGCCAGGACTTGTTGTCATCCGGTGATGTGGTGGCCAGGACTTGTTGTAATCCGATGATGTGGTGGCCAGGACTTGTTGTCATCTGGTGATGTGGTGGCCAGGACTTGTTGTCATCTAGTGATGTGGTGGCCCGGACTTGTTGTCATCCAGTGATGTGGTGGTCATGGCTTGTTGTGATCCAGTGATGTGGTGGCCAGGACTTGTTGTCATCTAGTGATGTGGTGGCCGGGACTTGTTGTCATCCAGTGATGTGGTGGCCGGGACTTCTTGTCATCCAGTGATGTGTTGGTCATGGCTTGTTGTCATCCAGGGATGTGGTGGCCAGGACTTGTTGTCATCCGGTGATGTGGTGGCCAGGACTTGTTGTCATCCAGTGATGTGGTGGCCAGGACTTGTTGTCATCCGGTGATGTGGTGGCCAGGACTTGTTGTCATCCAGTGATGTGGTGGCCAGGACATGTTTTCATCCAGTGATGTGGTGGCCAGGACTTGTTGTCATCCAGTGATGTGGTGGCCAGGACTTTTTGTCATCCGGTGATGTGGTGGCCAGGACTTGTTGTCATCTAGTGCTGTGGTGGCCGGGACTTCTTTTCATCCAGTGATGTGGTGGCCAGGACTTGTTGTCATCCAGTGATGTGGTGGCCAGGACTTGTTGTCATCCAGTGATGTGGTGGTCAGGACTTGTTGTCATCCAGTGATGTGGTGGCCAGGACTTGTTGTGATCCAGTGATGTGGTGGCCGGGACTTGTTGTCCAGTATCTAGCTGTTCAGTGATCAGTAATCCAGTGATGTAGTTTCGATGATCAATGATCCAGTATTGAGTTTAAACAGACAGCAAATATCCCTATAGACATAACAGACATAAAGGAGTCTTCAAGTTCTCCTGTTCCCCCCACAATCTGCAATGTTGGTATGGTCCAGAGATGTGGGAAGGGACATGAACGCTGCGGATGTTATAAACCGGGTTCATCTCATGAGGAGATGTTGGAGTCTGGGAGCCAGAGGCTGAGGAACCTCTAAGACTCCTAAAGTGACAGCAGAAGATAGCAGACGTCTTGTCATGTATTTACTCTTTGGAAACTAGAGAGTGGAGTCTCTGCGTGTTTATTACGAGGAGGAGGAATCTCAGAGGAATTTTATGATAATTTGGGACTTTCCAAAAATAAGTTGTGAATACAGACTGAATCATTTACGAGGAATCTCAACTCTCGGGGCAAGTCCTAAGAAACTGGAGCCAGGGATTCTGGAGTGAAGTGTCTGCTCCCTCTTCCTGTTCTCTCTCTGCTATTTTCTACTGATGTCAGCCAATTCTCTGCTCCAAGGTAAATCAAATCTGTGGGAAGACACCGTTCTTTGTGTTAAATCATAGCTGAGAACCTTCACCCTCAAAAGAGGAAGAAGACTTTTCTATCATCCACGTGAGATGTTACTCCACCCTATAGGAACGGCTTGGGTGCAGGAAGCCTCCAGAGCTGCATTCATAATTCTGCTTCCCGCCACCTGCGGTCTGTGAGCATAGTGCTGACACACACACCCTTACAGGTTAGCTGAGCTAAGACGCTGAGGTATTCAACAACGCAGCATAGAACCGGTCACATAGACCTGATCCAGCAGAAGGCACCTGGCGGATGTGAGGTCCTGCAGCTTGAGGACCCAACAGAGACTTTTATAACTTTTGGTTTTTACAGTTTCCTGGTGGTTGCTGAAGTTGTAGGCTAATCTATAAAGGGATCCCCAATAGGGAGGTGATAATCTGCACGTCTGGAAGAAAACACCAATTAGTCCAAAGTCTGGTCCTGCCGGCCTACCCAGAGCGTCTAGGTCAAAGTTCATGGCAAAGCCAGAAAATAAAAGTGTGTTTGTGTAACCCCATTAACCTTCCCTGGATACGACATGTATCCCCCAGATCAGACCCAGAGGAATGTCCCCTGGAGGGGGGAAAGGCAAATGTGCAAACCCCATGGATTCCGTCTCAGACCTTTTACGAGAATTTTCCAAATTGCCAACATAGACCAAGCAGCATTAGGAGAAGAATCTTCTGGAAAGCTGTCAGCGCTCCATGGCTCTCTGGTTTGGTGCACATTCTGTGGTTGGGTCTATGGAGATATTTATGATGTGTGAAGATGTGAAGTAACAACTCCTACTCCTCTTCATCCAGGGAAAACGCTAAGTCTGAGTAATGTGGAAAGACCTAGGAGCAGGCTGAAGACCCCGGTCCTATCACACCCCAGGATGGCCAGACCAGGCCTCATGTGCTGGACCCAGGTACATCCTGTAGATCCATGGTCAATGTTAGTAGCTGCTGGAAATGGTGACTATTGGCCATATTGTCAAACAGAAGAATAGTCCTGAAACTTACCAGGAAGAGGTAAGAGAAGTATCATCAGATACTTCATGGTCAAGTGTGTAGCTCTGTAAGGAGCCGTCAGGCAAGCAGAGGGTTTGGTTACAGAAGTCCTGGAAATTACATTCATCCCCTCCCAGGGGACAATATTTGACGCACCCTCTCACTGACCTCACAAGGGAGTAATGATCATTAGACATGGAGGATCCTTGGCCACCTCAGTGACGGTACAATGGCTGCTCCTGCCTCGGTGAGGTGTCGAAGCATTGACATCCCTCTCTATGATGAAACTAGTTCATCTTGACTGAAGAGAGAAAGCGAAGATTGTCCAGAGGCTTTTCCTCCTACCGAGCGGCAGCATGGACCTTCCCGGGAGGAGAATGAAGATATTGGAGAAGATGATGGTTCTTCTGGTCTCTCTTTGAGTCGTGAACCCGAGGAGTCGTGAACCCGAGGAGTCGTGAACCCGAGGAGTCGTGAACCCGAGGAGTCGTGAACCCGAGGAGTCGTGAACCCGAGGAGTCGTGGAGCAAGTGAGGCCTGCAGGTCTGTGGATGTTGTTGTGTGACCTCCTGGATGAGGTAGTCTTGGATGGTCGGCCTCTCCTGGGAAGGTTCACCACAGTTTTCTCCATTTGTGGATAATGGATCTCACGGTGGTTCTAGTTCTCTTGTGTCCCACACAGTTAGAGTTGGCTTCATCACCTTCTCCAGACTGATGGATCTGAAAGACTTTGTGTAATTTGTCTCTTGTTTCTCCAATTTTTAGATTCGTTTGATGATTAGAAACATTAAAGTTACAAACATCCAAAAGATAAGAAATGACAAAGGGGGCACATACTTTTCTACACTGCTGTATACCGAGTCACATGGCTTGTCTATATCTCGTGGTCTAACGAGGGAAGGCTCAGGGTTGTCCCTCTCAGAAAACCATCAGGACACAGGTTCAGGGTGGAGTTTGAAGCCATCATCCACTTTTAGACCCCAATAAATTTCCCAAAATAGTCAGATAATCCTAGTGCCTCCGCTACTGACATCCAGACCCAAAACTAGTCCCCCCCGGCGCAGGTCGTCGCTCGTACATTTAGGTGATGAATGTTCAGCTATGTGACTGCAGACAGGACTGATCACTAATCCTATAGATTCTGTATCTTCTGGCCATTCTATGACTGCCCCCTCATCCTCCTCATCCTCCTCATCCTCCATATCCTCCACATCCTCCTCATCCTCCTCATCCTCCACATCATCCTCATCCCCCTCATCCTCCTCATCCACCACATCCTCCTCATCCTCCACATCCCCCTCATCCTCCACATCCCCCTCATCCCCCTCATCCTCCTCATCCTCCACATCCCCCTCATCCTCCACATCCTCCTCATCCTCCACATCCCCCTCATCCCCCTCATCCACCACATCCTCCTCATCCTCCACATCCCCCTCATCCTCCACATCCCCCTCATCCTCCACATCCTCCTCATCCTCCACATCCCCCTCATCCTCCACATCCTCCTCATCCTCCACATCCTCCTCATCCTCCTCATCCTCCACATCCCCCTCATCCTCCTCATCCTCCACATCATCCTCATCCCCCTCATCCTCCTCATCCACCACATCCTCCTCATCCTCCACATCCTCCTCATCCTCCACATCCCCCTCATCCTCCTCATCCTCCACATCATCCTCATCCCCCTCATCCTCCTCATCCACCACATCCTCCTCATCCTCCTCATCCTCCTCATCCTCCACATCCCCCTCATCCTCCTCATCCTCCACATCCCCCTCATCCTCCTCATCCTCCACATCCTCCTCATCCTCCACATACCCCTCATCCTCCACATCTTCCTCACCCCCCTCATCCTCCACATCCCCCTCATCCTCCACATCATCCTCATCCTCCTCACCCCCCCATCCTCCTCACCCCCCTCATCCTCCTCATCCTCCACATCCCCCTCATCCTCCTCACCCCCCTCATCCTCCACATCCCCCACATCCCCCTCATCCTCCACATCCTCCACACCCCCCTCATCCTCCACGTCCCCCTCATCCACCACATCCCCCTCATCCTCCTCATCCTCCTCATCCTCCACATCCCCCACATCCCCCTCATCCTCCACATCCCCCTCATCCTCCACATCCTCCACATCCCCCTCATCCTCCACATCCTACACCCCCCCTCATCCTCCACATCCCCCTCATCCTCCTCATCCCCCTCATCCTCCACATCCCCCTCATCCCCCTCATCCTCCACATCCCCCTCATCCCCCTCATCCTCCACATCCCCCTCATCCTCCACATCCCCCTCATCCTCCTCATCCTCCTCATCCTCCTCATCCTCCTCACCCCCCTCATCTTCCTCATCCTCCTCACCCCCCTCATCCTCCTCATCCTCCACATCCCCCTCATCCTCCACATCCCCCTGATCCTCCACATCCCCCTCATCCTCCACATCCCCCTGATCCTCCACATCCCCCTGATCCTCCACATCCCCCTCATCCTCCACATCCCCCACATCCCCCTCGTCCTCCACATCCTCCACACCCCCCTCATCCTCCACGTCCCCCTCATCCACCACATCCCCCTCATCCTCCTCATCCTCCTCATCCTCCACATCCCCCACATCCCCCTCATCCTCCACATCCCCCTCATCCTCCACATCCTCCTCATCCTCCTCATCCCCCTCATCCTCCACATCATACACCCCCCCCTCATCCTCCACATCCCCCTCATCCTCCTCATCCCCCTCATCCTCCACATCCCCCTCATCCCCCTCATCCTCCACATCCCCCTCATCCTCCTCATCCCCCTCATCCTCCAAATCCCCCTCATCCCCCTCATCCTCCACATCCCCCTCATCCTCCTCATCCTCCTCACCCCCCTCATCCTCCTCATCCTCCACATCCCCCTCATCCTCCACATCCCCCTCATCCTCCACATCCTCCACATCCCCCTCATCCCCCACATCCCCCTCATCCCCCCTCATCCTCCACATCCTCCTCATCCTCCTCATCCTCCTCATCCTCCACATCCCCCTGATCCTCCACATCCCCCTCATCCTCCACATCCTCCTCATCCTCCACATCCCCCTGATCCTCCACATCCCCCTCATCCTCCACATCCTCCTCATCCCCCTCATCCTCCCCATCCTCCACATCCTTCTCACCCTCCTCATCCTCCCCATCCTCCACATCCCCCTCATCCTCCACATCCCCCTCATCCTCCACATCCTCCACATCCCCCTCATCCCCCACATCCCCCTCATCCCCCCTCATCCTCCACATCCCCCTCATCCTCCACATCCTCCTCATCCTCCACATCCCCCTGATCCTCCACATCCCCCTCATCCTCCACATCCTCCTCATCCCCCTCATCCTCCCCATCCTCCACATCCTCCTCATCCTCCTCATCCTCATCATCCTCAACATCCCCCTCATCCTCCACATCCCCCTCATCCTCCTCATCCTCCTCATCCTCATCATCCTCAACATCCCCCTCATCCTCCACATCCCCCTCATCCTCCTCATCCTCCTCATCCTCCTCATCCTCCACATCCTCCACATCCCCCTCATCCTCCACATCCTCCTCATCCTCCACATCCTCCACATCCCCCTCATCCTCCTCACCCTCCTCATCCTCCCCATCCTCCACGTCCTCCTCACCCTCCTCATCCTCAACATCCCCCTCATCCTCCACATCCTCATCATCCTCAACATCCCCCTCATCCTCCACATCCCCCTCATCCTCCTCATCCTCCTCATCCCCCTCATCCTCCTCATCCCCCTCATCCTCCTCATCCTCCACATCCTTCTCATCCTCCACATCCTCCACATCCCCCTCATCCTCCACATCCCCCTCATCCTCCACATCCTTCTCATCCTCCTCATCCCCCTCACCCTCCTCATCCTCTTCATCCCCCTCATCCTCCTCATCCCCCTCATCCTCCTCATCCTCCTCATCCTTCTCATCCTCCACATCCTCCTCATCCCCCTCATCCTCCTCATCCTCCACATCCTTCTCATCCTCCACATCCTCCTCATCCTCCTCATCCTCCACATCCTCCTCATCCCCCTCATCCTCCTCATCCTCCACATCCACCACATCCTCTTCATCCCCCTCATCCTCCACATCCTTCTCATCCTCCTCATCCTCCTCATCCTCCTCATCCTCCTCATCCTCCTCATCCTCCACATCCTTCTCATCCTCCACATCCTCCACATCCCCCTCATCCTCCTCATCCTCCACATCCCCCTCATCCTCCACATCCCCCTCATCCTCCACATCCTTCTCATCCTCCACATCCTTCTCATCCTCCACATCCTCCTCATCCTCCACATCCCCCTCATCCTCCACATCCCCCTCATCCACCACATCCTCCTCATCCTCCACATCCTCTTCATCCCCCTCATCCTCCACATCCTCCTCATCCTCCACATCCTTCTCACCCCCCTCATCCACCACATCCTTCTCATCCTCCACATCCTCCACATCCTCCACATCCTCCTCATCCTCCACATCCCCCCCATCCTCCACATTCTTCTCATCCTCCACATCCTCCTCATCCTCCACATCCTCCACATCCTCCTCATCCTCCACACCCCCCTCATCCTCCACATCCTCCACATCCTCCTCATCCTCCACATCCTCTTCATCCCCCTCATCCTCTACATCCCCCTCATCCTCCTCATCCTCCACATCCCCCTCATCCTCCACATCCTCCACATCCTCCTCATCCTCCTCATCCTCCACATCCCCCCCATCCTCCACATCCTTCTCATTCTCCACATCCTCCTCATCCTCCACATCCTCCTCATCCTCCACACCCCCCTCATCCTCCACATCCTCCACATCCTCCTCATCCTCCACATCCTCCACATCCTCCTCATCCTCCACATCCTCCTCATCCTCCACACCCCCCTCATCCTCCACATCCTCCACATCCTCCTCATCCTCCACATCCTCCACATCCTCCTCATCCTCCACATCCTCTTCATCCCCCTCATCCTCTACATCCCCCTCATCCTCCTCATCCTCCTCATCCTCCTCATCCCCCTCGTCCTCCTCATCCTCCTCCTCACACGTTTTGTTCTGTTGATTATAGGCGAATGTTTCCGGCAATGAGAGTAAAAATCTCCGGGTTGGATCCTCATCAGCAATATTACATAGCGATGGACATCGTGCCAGTGGACAACAAAAGATACCGGTGAGGACAAACTCTGAGGACAGAGGACCTGTCATAGGGGGTAGATCAGTGTCCTCTAAACCCGTCTCCTCTGTCCACTCGTTATCTGTCAGCCTTGTTATCTTCTATTGTTACTTACATAGTCTCAGCTTATCTTGGTGAGGTTGCGGTTGCACTGTTGGTCTGGAGTATGAGGGGGACAAGACATCCCACTAGAGACGCTACTGGTACCCTTCAGACCCCCCCAAGGCTGATCAGTTACCTCCTGACCCCCACTGTCCTACTCAAAACTCCTCTGTCCTCCTCCCCCAGACTCCTCTGTCCTCCTCCTCCAGACTCCTCTGTCCTCCTCCTCCTCCAGACTCCTCTTTCCTCCTCCTCCTCCAGACTCCTCTGTCCTCCTCCAGACTCCTCTGTCCTCCTCCTCCCGCAGACTCCTCTGTCCTCCTCCTCCTCCGTCCTCCTCCTCCTCCAGACTCCTCTGTCCTCCTCCTCCTCCAGACTCCTCTGCCCTCCTCCTCCAGACTCCTCTGTCCTCCTCCAGACTCTTTTGTCCTCCTCCTCCTCCAGATTCCTCTGTCCTCCTCCTCCAGACTCCTCTGTCCTCCTCCAGACTCCTTCAGTCTTCTATGTTCCCTCCTTCAGACTCATGTGTCCTCCTCCGGACTCCTTTGTCCTCCTCCTCCTCCAGACTCCTTTGTCCTCCTCCTCCTCCAGACTCCTCTGTCCTCCTCCTCCTCCAGACCCCTCTGGCCTCCTCCTCCAGATCCCTCTGTCCTCCTCCTCCAGATCCCTCTGTCCTCCTCCTCCAGACCCCTCTGGCCTCCACCTCCAGACTCCTCTGTCCTCCTCCAGATCCCTCTGTCCTCTTCCTCTTCCTGCAGTCTTCTATGTTCCCTCCTTCAGACTCATGTGTCTTCCTCCAGACTCTTTTGCCCCTCTCCTGCCCCTCTGCCCCCAACTATGTCCTTCTCCAGACCACCAGTTTGCCCCTCAGACACCTCTCTCCTCCTCCAGCTACCCATCCACAACCCTCTGTACTGCTTCAAACTCCTTTCTCTTAACCATAGTCCCTGTGCCCACTTTCCCCTTTCAGACTCCATAGCCTTCTGTAGACTTCTCCTTCGGTGGATCTTCACCTTCACCCCCACCCCACCTCTGCCATCCATGTATATATTGCTAGAAATATGAATATGAGCCGAGTCTAATGATTCACTCTTGTGGTGCAGATATGTTTACCACAGCTCCAAATGGATGGTGGCTGGAAACGCTGACTCCCCAGTTCCTCCTCGGGTTTACATCCATCCAGACTCCTTGGCCTCTGGAGACACCTGGATGAGGCAGGTGGTCAGCTTCGACAAGCTCAAACTCACAAACAACGAGCTCGACGATCAAGGACATGTAAGTACTGCCCGGTCTGGCGAGGATACATCTGTCACCCACATGGGACACGAGATCGAGATTTATCATTAGAGACCAACCATAGTCTGATAGAAGGTCGTCCAAGAGTTTTACCCAGTGTTTTCTCCGACCTCTCGACCCCCATGGCCATCTAGACCCGGGAGCCTTGACCTTTACCTTTTGTTCTTCATCCACTTATCAGCTTTAGAGATGGCTGAGCCTATTAGATTTCTAGATTTCTGCCTCGGATCCCACACTGCATGCCTCTTAATGCTCCATTGGTCTGTGTTTGGATACAGGGAATAATCCCATGACTCCCGTGTATGTGGTTACAGATAATCCTGCACTCCATGCACAAGTATCAGCCCCGCGTCCACGTCATCCGGAAGGACTTCAGCAGCGACTTGTCTCCCACCAAGCCTGTTCCGGCAGGAGAAGGAGTGAAAACCTTCAACTTTCCCGAGACGGTCTTCACCACTGTGACTGCCTATCAGAACCAGCAGGTGAGGCTCCAGCCGGGATCCGGGCTCCTTCCAGGGAACGTGCTTTGTATTTTGCAGAATCACTTATTTCATTGAGGATCATTAGTCTTTATTTTTAGCAGCCGTGAGTCACGGGCTTTGTTGTGTTCCAGATTACAAGGCTGAAGATTGACAGGAACCCCTTTGCCAAAGGATTCCGGGACTCGGGAAGAAACCGGTATGTCAGAGAATTAGTGTGCAGGCCAGAGCTGAGAGTTTTGGCTTCAGATCCTTCCTGGGATCATTTTGCAAACACATTTTCATGTGAAAAAAAAAGAAAATGGTATTTTTATGTGGACTTGATTGACGTGAGAGGAGCCAGGAGGCGTCCAAGACATAATTCTGTTTGGACTCAGATCAAAGGGAAAGACATAGTCATTCATCAAGCCGGGGTCCTTCTCCTCATCCCCCAATGTGTACCCACATAACCTCAGACTGATGGTCAGGAAGCCACCACCTATCCACAGCTCCATGGAAAAGTTAAGCCCAGAAGAAGATTATGTTGTAAAATGTTATAACTTCAGTTTCATTGTGATGCCCATTCCATTCCCGCCATGGAATTTCTTCACTCCCACTGTACTTTCCTACGGGCCGTCTAAACCTGGGGATTAAGATGAGAAATTGTAACTGATATTTATAGACTGGTTCATATTCAAAGAAGTCCCCATCATATGTCGTCCTTCCATTATCATCTAACGTGATTCTCAGGCTAGAGAATTACAATCTATACATGTAATCTATAGACCGCTACTACAGATCAATCCATTGGTGTAAGCCAAAGACCTTCATTGTAGGGCAGTCCATCCAGCTCAGCCATAGACCTTCATTGTAGGGAAGTCCATCCAGCTCAGCCGTAGACCTCCATTGTAGGGCAGTTCATCCAGCTCAGCCGTAGACCTCCATTGTAGGGCAGTTCATCCAGCTCAGCCGTAGACCTCCATTGTAGGGCAGTTCATCCAGCTCAGCCGTAGACCTCCATTGTAGGGCAGTTCATCCAGCTCAGCCGTAGACCTCCATTGTAGGGCAGTTCATCCAGCTCAGCCGTAGACCTTCATTGTAGGGCAGTTCATGGATCTCAGCCAAAGACCTCCATCATAGGGCAGTTCATCCATCTCAGCCATAGACCTCCATTATTGGGTAGTGCATCTTTCTCAGCCGTAGACCACCGTTTTAGGGAAGTCCATACATCTCAGTGGTAGACCCCTATTTTAGGACAATCCATCCATCTCAGCCATAGACCTTCATTGTAGGGCAGTCCAACCATCTCAGCCATAGACCTTCATTGTAGGGCAGTCCACCGATCTCAGTGGTAGACCTCCATTATAGGACAATCCATCAGAAGCCATAGACCTCCAACATAGGGCAGTTCATGTATCTCAGCCATAGATCTCAGCCATAGACCTGCATTGTAAGGCAGTACATACATCTCTGCCATAGACCTCCATTATAGGGCAGTCCATGCATTTCAGCTGTAGACCTCCTGTGCAGGGGCAGTTCATCTATCTAGGCCGTAGACCTCCATTGTAGGGCAGTCTAGACATCTCAGCCATATACCTGCATTATAGGGCAGTCTAGACATCTCACCTGTAGACCTCCATTAAAGGGCAGTCTAGACATCTCAGCCATATACCTGCATTATAGGGCAGTCTAGACATCTCACCTGTAGATCTCCATTGTAGGGCAGTCTAGACATCTCAGCCATATACCTGCATTATAGGGCAGTCTAGACATCTCACCTGTAGACCTCCATTAAAGGGCAGTCTATCCATCTCAGCCATATACCTGCATTATAGGGCAGTCTAGACATCTCACCTGTAGACCTCCATTAAAGGGCAGTCTATCCATCTCATCTTTAGACCTCAATTGTAGGATAGTCTATCAATCTCAGTGGTAGACCTCCAGTGTAGGGCAGTCCATCCATCTCAGCCATAGATCTTCATTGTAGGGCAGTCCATGCATCTCAGCCTTAGACCTCCACCACATCCAGTCCATCCATGTACACTACAGACCTCCACTACAGACAAGGCAAGACCTCTATTGTAGTCATAGACCTCCATTTGGTCCAGTTCATCCATGGATGAATTAGACCTTCATGGTAAGCTTCTCCATAAATGTAAGCAAATATTTCTGTTAAAGACCAGTCCAACCATCTCAGCCATAGACCTCCATTGTAGGGAAGTCCAACCATCTCAGCCATAGACCTCCATTGTAGGGAAGTCCAACCATCTCAGCCATAGACCTCCATTGTAGGGAAGTCCAACCATCTCAGCCATAGACCTCCATTGTAGGGCAGTCCAACCATCTTAGCCATAGACCTCCATTGTAGGGCAGTCCAACCATCTCAGCCATAGACCTCCATTGTAGGGCAGTCCAACCATCTCAGCCATAGACCTCCATTGTAGGGCAGTCCAACCATCTCAGCCATAGACCTCCATTGTAGATAAATCCATTAATGTAAGCAAATACCTCCATTGTAGGGCAGTCCAACCATCTCCGCCATAGACCTCCATTGTAGGGCAGTCCAACCATCTCAGCCATAGACCTCCATTGTAGGGCAGTCCAACCATCTCAGCCATAGACCTCCATTGTAGGGCAGTCCAACCATCTCAGCCATAGACCTCCATTGCGGATAAATCCATCAATGTAAGCAAATGCCTTCATTGTAGAGCAGTCCAACCATGAAAGCCATAGACCTCCATGTCTGCTGTTGACCTCCAATGTTGAACAGTCCAGGTCCAGGTCCATGTAAGCCATAGACCTCCATATTAGCCATAGAGCTATAGACCTGTGCATTCCTAGACCTCCATAATGAATTTCAGATGACTGTAGCTCATCAGACTTTCTGGGACTGATATTAATAGTCCCCATACAACTGTGATGGAGACTTCAGTTCACGCCTCCTCGCGTCGGCCAGACTATAAGCAGAACAGGACAAAAACACTTGTCACAATAGATTTCTCCTTCTCCGAGGAGATGGGATCCAGAGTACGTGGCGCAGGACCGACAGTCTATAAAACCCCCCTGTAATTGCCTGCAGTGCTCTCAGAATAGCCCAGAGGATCGGCAGTAGAAGAGGGTCTGGTCTATAAATACTGCGCACATAAAGCAGATTACTGGCCGAGGTGTGGGCTGATACATGGAGAAGGCTGGGGATTTGCATCAGACATTGGCCGGGCTGTAATACATGTCCTAATAACCAAGGATTAGGGGGCACGGCCGACCCATAACATATGGCTAATTTCTATTGAGACTCCACAGAGACATGAATGGCGGCTATAAAGAAGAGGGATCGCTCTGCGCTCGTCACAATGAGATGTAGCAAACAGTTTATTATTCAACACCTTCTCCTATAATCACTTCTATATGTGATGTGTAGGGGGGGGGGCTGTGCAGAAAAACAGACGACTATGGGAATGCTGGAACGTTTACATTGTGTCTCTTATAGATTCATGAGTTTTGCTTTACTTGACGATCGTACGACATCAGATACATGGGATGAAGCTGATGGGTCACACAAAAAGCCATCTAGAACCTTCCATCACATGTCATTTTTATCGATTCGTTACGTCCAGAATGGGATTGAGCTTATTGAGGAAGTTTACGTTTATTTTTGTTAATTGTTGGCTCTTTTCGGCCAAGAAATCCGACGCTTGTCCTTCACCCATCACCTCAGAAATGACCTTTTCTACACTTTACTACCAAGTGACTTTCTTCTCCACATTCACCATCACCTTCCATGACTTCATAGCCCACGGCTCAGTAACCATCAGCCATAATCTTCCAGATGACTTCCATCTTATCCTAATGCCATGTATTACTTCCAAGTAAATGTCACTTTACCCGAATGACAAAGGATCTTCATCCATCTTCTCCCAAGTGACGTTAAGCTCACCCTACTGCCAAAGGACCTGCATCCGACTTCTCCAGATCAAACTTCACCTCATTCTCCTGCCAGGTGACCTCCATGTAACATCCGCCAAATGTCCTCTCCAAATGGACCTCCACAATACCTCCTGCCAGGTGACCTCCATGTAACATCCGCCAAATGTCCACTACCTAACCCTACTGCTAAATGACCTTTATCTTCTCCACAAAACCTCCTGCCAGGTGACCTTTATCTGTCTTCTCCCAAAAGACCTTCATCTAGCTCAAGTGACCACCGCCAAGAAGATAGAGGGAATAAGAATAATTTCAGAAGAAGACTAGGGGGATCCCAAAACATCCGTATTTCCTCATCTTCCATCTTCCAGCTGGATCTTCCAGTGGACTCAGTTGTAGAGTAGCATCCAAATCTACCCAACTTGGTTTCATAACGTGACCCAATTGAGATCCGTTCTTTGAACCATGCTAAGTGCCCCCTGAGGTTGTTGGTTGATGTTTGGAGCACCTTCCAGGGTTTGGCCATCCTTACATGACACAGCTCGAATAGCAACGTTCATCAACTACTTCAAGATGTTCCTGGCTTTCCTTCCAGCCTTCCTTCATCTTACTTTCCCTTCCGTTACTCAGCTGTCCATCTCCAGTGACATGTCTGTGAATCATCCAGATATCACTCATCTTCCCTCAGACATCTTCTACCTTCCACCGGCTTCACGATGGTGACGTTGCGGACACAGTCTGGACCATGTGGATCCCATTACCCAGATATGCAAAACATCTTGTTCCATTTTCCATACAATACAACAGTTTGATTTATTGCTCGATATTAAAAACGTGGAGCGCTAAGACAAGGGAAAGAAAGATGAAAAGATACATCAAATTTTTCATACCTATTAAAAGTACAAAACTCTGTATAAATGGATCCAAATGTAGCGAGATCCAAGGAGTGGCCCTCAGAGCTCGGCTTTGGTTTTCATTTGTGTTCGACACAAAGTCATGTATGTAAGGTCGGTCCTGCTCCGGCGCGGAGCACAAGAGCTGCTCCAGACACTTAGTGTCACACTCCTATGAAGCCGACTCTGACAGTGGAGGAGGACCGGGTCCTCGGCAGATGCCTGTATCATGTATCCAGGCAGTATATCAGCTGGAGGAGTCCTGGGAGGACTAACTCCAAACCCAAAGGATATTCTGATGAATAAACACCCGTAGGTGAAAAGCCGGCTCACCCGGACAGACCGAATCCAAGTCCTCCAGGCCTCCCCTCTGGTCCTGACCGAATCCAAGTCCTCCTGGCCTCCCCTCCGGTCCAGACCGAATCCAAGTCCTCCTGGCTACCCCTCCGGTCCAGACCGAATCCAAGTCCTCCTGGCTACCCCTCCGGTCCAGACCGAATCCAAGTCCTCCTGGCCACCCCTCCGGTCCAGACCGAATCCAAGTCCTCCTGGCCTCCCCTCCGGTCCAGACCGAATCCAAGTCCTCCTGGCCTCCCCTCCGGTCCAGACCGAATCCAAGTCCTCCTGGCCTCCCCTCCGGTCCAGACCGAATCCAAGTCTTCCTGGCCACCCCTCTAGTCCAGACCGAATCCAAGTCCTCCTGGCCTCCACTCCGGTCCAGACCGAATCCAAGTCCTCCTGGCCTCCCCTCCGGTCCAGACCGAATCCAAGTCCTCCAGGCCTCCCCTCCGGTCCAGACCGAATCCAAGTCCTCCTGGCCTCCCCTCCGGTCCAGACCGAATCCAAGTCCTCCTGGCCTCCCCTCCGGTCCAGACCGAATTCAAGTCCTCCTGGCCTCCCCTCCGGTCCAGACCGAATCCAAGTCCTCCTGGCCTCCCCTCCGTTCCAGACCGAATCCAAGTCCTCCTGGCCTCCCCTCCGTTCCAGACCGAATCCAAGTCCTCCAGGCCTCCCCTCCGTTCCAGACCGAATCCAAGTCCTCCTGGCCACCCCTCTGGTTCAGACCGAATCCAAGTCCTCCTGGCCACCCCTCTGGTTCAGACCTAATCCAAGTCCTCCTGGCCTCCCCTCCGTTCCAGACCGAATCCAAGTCCTCCTGGCCTCCCCTCCGGTCCAGACCGAATCCAAGTCCTCCTGGCCTCCCCTCCGGTCCAGACCGAATCCAAGTCCTCCAGGCCTCCCCTCCGTTCCAGACCGAATCCAAGTCCTCCTGGCCACCCCTCTGGTTCAGACCTAATCCAAGTCCTCCAGGCCTCCCCTCCGGTCCAGACCGAATCCAAGTCCTCCTGGCCTCCCCTCCGGTCCAGACCAAAACCAAGTCCCCCAGGCCTCCCCTCCGTTCCAGACCGAATCCAAGTCCTCCTGGCCACCCCTCTGGTTCAGACCTAATCCAAGTCCTCCAGGCCTCCCCTCCGGTCCAGACCGAATCCAAGTCCTCCTGGCCTCCCCTCCGGTCCAGACCAAAACCAAGTCCCCCAGGCCTCCCCTCCGGTCCAGACCGAATCCAAGTCCTCCTGGCCTCCCCTCCGGTCCAGACCAAAACCAAGTCCCCCAGGCCTCCCCTCCGGTCCAGACCGAATCCAAGTCCTCCTGGCCTCCCCTCCGGTCCAGACCGAATCCAAGTCCTCCTGGCCACCCCTCCGGTCCAGCCCGAATCCAAGTCCTCCTGGCCACCCCTCCGGTCCAGACCGAATCCAAGTCCTCCTGGCCACCCCTCTAGTCCAGACCGAATCCAAGTCCTCCTTGCCACCCCTCCAGTGCACACAGTGGAAAGTCTACAGCCGCAGGGTCCACACAAAAAATACGCAGCATACTTGGCACTCGTAGGAAACCATCAGGGGTAATAAAAAGATTAGCGTCTCAGGAACATAACAATAGATGTGCAGACGATCAACGCGTTTCACCACAGACAGAGTCTCAGTCATGATCTAAGACGCTCTGCGCCGAAACACGTTAATCGTCTGCGCATATATTGTTATATATGACCCTGTGCCCTGATAATCTAAGCACATTGTCAGCACACAGCATCTCACAGCACAGAGGGATCATGAAGTGTCTGCTCAGAGACATATATTAAATCCCTGCTGCTACTAACATCATACACAAAGGTCCTCTCCAGAGACAATACATAACACTGGCTGCAGAGAGCACAGAGCACAGCAGTGTGAGGTCTGATTACACATCTCTCCAGGGACAATACATAACACTGTCTGCAGAGAGCACGGAGCACAGCAGTGTGAGGTCTGATTACACATCTCTCCAGGGACAATACATAACACTGTCTGCAGAGAGCACAGAGCACAGCAGTGTGAGGTCTGATTACACATCTCCCCTGGGACAGTACATAACACTGGCTGCAGAGAGCACAGAGCACAGCAGTGTGAGGTCTGATTACACATCTCTCCAGGGACAATACATAACACTGTCTGCAGAGAGCACAGAGCACAGCAGTGTGAGGTCTGATTACACATCTCTCCAGGGACAATACATAACACTGGCTGCAGAGAGCACAGAGCACAGCAGTGTGAGGTCTGATTACACATCTCTCCAGAGACAATACATAACACTGGCTGCAGAGAGCACAGAGCACAGCAGTGTGAGGTCTGATTACACATCTCTCCAGGGACAGTACATAACACTGGCTGCAGAGAGCACAGAGCACAGCAGTGTGAGGTCTGATTACACATCTCTCCAGGGATAATACATAACACTGGCTGCAGAGAGCACAGAGCACAGCAGTGTGAGGTCTGATCACACATCTCTCCAGGGACAATACATAACACTGGCTGCACAGAGCACAGAGCACAGCAGTGTGAGGTATGATTACACATCTCTTCAGGGACAATACATAACACTGGCTGCAGAGAGCACAGAGCACAGCAGTGTGAGGTCTGATTACACATCTCTCCAGGGACAATACATAACACTGGCTACAGAGAGCACAGAGCACAGCAGTGTGAGGTATCATTACACATCTCTCCAGGGACAATACATAACACTGGCTGCAGAGAGCACAGAGCACAGCAGTGTGAGGTCTGATTACACATCTCTCCTCGCATAATACATAACACTGGCTGCAGAGAGCACAGAGCACAGCAGTGTGAGGTCTGATTACTCATCTCCCCTGGGACAGTACATAACACTGGCTGCAGAGAGCACAGAGCACAGCAGTGTGAGGTCTGATTACACATCTCTCCAGGGACAATACATAACACTGGCTGCAGGGAGCAGAGCACAGCAGTGTGAGGTCTGATTACACATCTCTCCAGGGACAATACATAACACTGGCTGCAGAGAGCACAGAGCACAGCAGTGTGAGGTATGAATACACATCTCTCCAGGGACAATACATAGCACTGGCTGCAGAGAGCACAGAGCACAGCAGTGTGAGGTCTGATTACACATCTCTCCAGGGACAATACATAACACTGGCTGCAGAGAGGACAGAGCACAGCAGTGTGAGGTCTGATTACACAACTCTCCAGGGACAATACATAACACTGGCTGCAGAGAGCACAGAGCACAGCAGTGTGAGGTCTGATTACACATCTCTCCAGGGACAGTACATAACACTGGCAGCAGAGAGCACAGAGCACAGCAGCGTGAGGTCTGATTACACATCTCTCCAGGGATAATACATAACACTGGCTGCAGAGAGCACAGAGCACAGCAGCGTGAGGTCTGATTACACATCTCTCCAGGGACAATACATAACACTGGCTGCAGAGAGCACAGAGCACAGCAGTGTGAGGTCTGATTACACATCTCTCCAGGGACAATACATAACACCGGCTGCAGAGAGCACAGAGCACAACAGTGTGAGGTATGATTATACATCTCTCCAGGGACAATACATAACACTGGCTGCAGAGAGCACAGAGCACAGCAGTGTGAGGTCTGATTACACATCTCTCCAGGGACAATACATAACACTGGCTGCAGAGAGCACAGAGCACAGCAGTGTGAGGTCTGATTACACATCTCTCCAGGGACAATACATAACACTGGCTGCAGAGAGCACAGAGCACAGCAATGTGAGGTCTGATTACACATCCCTCCAGGGACAATACATAACACTGGCTGCACAGAGCACAGCAGTGTGAGGTCTGATTACACATCTCTCCAGGGACATTACATAACACTGGCTGCAGAGAGCACAGAGCACAGCAGTGTGAGGTCTGATTACACATCTCTCCAGGGACAGTACATAACACTGGCTGCAGAGAGCACAGAGCACAGCAGTGTGAGGTCTGATTACACATCTCTCCAGGGACAATACATAACACTGGCTGCAGAGAGCACAGAGCACAGCAGTGTGAGGTCTGATTACACATCTCTCCAGGGACAATACATAACACTGGCTGCAGAGAGCACAGAGCACAGCAGTGTGAGGTCTGATTACACATCTCTCCAGGGACAATACATAACACTGGCTGCAGAGAGCACAGAGCACAGCAGTGTGAGGTCTGATTACACATCTCTCCAGGGACAATACATAACACTGGCTGCAGAGAGCACAGAGCACAGCAGTGTGAGGTCTGATTACACATCTCTCCAGGGACAATACATAACACCATCGCCTGCATCTATGGCAGAGGGTGATTTTTGGAGGTCCATAGACATCAGAGAGACCTCCAGGGCCTGACTATTCCATGTATCAGAGCTTGGCCCCGGTTTCCTCTTGAGGTGGGGCCCGGATGAGTTGGTCTTTGGCAGCACATAAAGCGCCTCTCCTGGGGATTGTACACACTGCAGAGTAGTTCGCTGTTTGTCAGGGGATCTGCTCTGCGCTTTTATGGGGTGTGATATAAATGGATTCTGTCTTCGATTTAGCTAATTGTTTGTCTCGTTTGCAGGACGGGCCTGGAGGCTATCATGGAGACGTACGCCTTCTGGAGGCCACCGGTCCGCACTCTTACCTTTGAAGATTTTACGACCATGCAGAAGCAACAAGGTGAGCTCAGCCCTGTCCAGATACCAGGGACTTGCACTTGTTTGGGGGGGCTTCCTCGCTCATGTGTTGAGCAGCTGAGGGTCTGTACCGGTGGTTTTCGTTAGAGATGAAAAAATCCTCGGAGGAATAAGCTTTGGAGGTGATGAAAACAGCATTTCTCTCTGCCTCTCCGCCCAGAAGTTTATGATAATTCCTGGCTCTGGATCAGCCGCACGTTGCATCACATTAATCGCATTAGAGGGATGAGGTGGTGGACCAGGTCCGATCTGTCCTAACTTCTCGGCCGCTCCTTGTAGAACATATATCCCCCTGGAGATGTAGACCAATGAGTCCGTCATCCTCCAGGGGACCTGCCCGTGGCGGACCTGCCCGTGGTGGACCTGCCCGTGGGTGACCTGCCCTGGAGGACCTGCCTGTGGGGGACCTGCCCAAGGAGGACCTGCCAGTGGTGGACCTGCCCGTGGGGGACCTGCCTGTGGGGGACCTGCCCGTGGTTGACCTGTCTGTGGTTGACCTGCCCGTGGTGGACCTGCCCAAGGAGGACCTGCCCGTGGTGGACCTGCCCGTGGTGGACCTGCCCATGGTGGACCTGTCTGTGGGTGACCTTCTCAGCCGCTCCTTGTAGAACATATATCCCCCTGGAGATGTAGACCAATGAGTCCGTCATCCTCCAGGGGACCTGCCCGTGGCGGACCTGCCCGTGGTGGACCTGCCCGTGGGTGACCTGCCCTGGAGGACCTGCCTGTGGGGGACCTGCCCAAGGAGGACCTGCCAGTGGTGGACCTGCCCGTGGGGGACCTGCCCGTGGGGGACCTGTCTGTGGTTGACCTGCCCGTGGTGGACCTGCCCAAGGAGGACCTGCCCGTGGTGGACCTGCCCGTGGTGGACCTGCCCATGGTGGACCTGTCTGTGGGTGACCTGCCCGTGGTGGTCCAGCGCTGTGTAGATCCATCACATTTCCAGATCTCATCATTGTAATTGGAAAAACTATAATTGAAGGGGTTTTCTGGTTTAGCTGGTGCTCAATACTTATGATAGGTGATCAATGTGATCAGCTGCTTCACAGTCCAGTAACATCATGTAGATCCATCAGGTGGTCCCTGATCTCCCCCATAGAGGGCCTCACGCTGTCACCCCCAGAAGAAGCGACGGCAGAGCTGGGAACATGTGAGTTCTTGCTCCTCTCTCTTCGAGGCATTACTCATTGGTGCCCATCTTACTGGTGACCTTCATGCTCAGGTGGATACGGACCATTAGCAGTCATTACTCCAATGTTCAGCAGAGGGTAAGTATCACATGGGCTGACAGCGATCTGGCATCCATCGCTATAATCTCCTGACTGGGAGCAGGTCAGACATCACATCCATCACTGCCGCTAAATATAATGCTGGAAACCGGTGTCCTGTACAAGGGGGGGTCATGTGATGTGTAGGATCCGTATACTGATCCATATACTGATGTGTACGAGGGCGGGGGGTCCGTATACTGATGTGTACAAGGGCGGGGGGTCCGTATACTGATGTGTGTGAGTGATGAGTAATGTTGGGGATCCATCCTTGTGTTGGCCAGTCGTAGTACCTTTGATTTGCTTCCTCCAGCCTTTGGTTGGAGAACAATGACTCTCTGGTCACACTTGTTAACATGTTCTCTCCGTTCTTCTCCCAGGTGGCAGCACCGGAACGTCCCCCACAACCTCCAGCACTGGGACCCCATCTCCATCGGCCTCGTCCCACCTGCTCTCTCCATCTTGTTCTCCTCCAACCTTTCATCTGACGCCCAACTCCTTCAATGTCGGCTGCCGGGAGAACCAGCTGTGCAACCTGAATCTGTCCGAGTATCCGGCCTGTGCCAGGAGCAACATGGCCGCCCTCCAGAGCTACTCCAGCCTGGGCGATAATGGATACAACCGGCTGCAGGGAGGAAACTCCTCTGGTACCCAACCCTCCGAGACCTTCATGTCCCAGAGGACTTCCACCTTAATCTCTGGAATGCCAGCTCCGTCCTCCTTGCCAAGCAACAGCAAGATGGATGCCTACAGTGGGCAGCTGGGCTCATACCCAACCTCACAATTTCAGTATATGATGCAGGCGGGGACCCCCTCGTCCAGCTCATCCTCCTCCCACATGTTTGGAAGCGGCCACATGCAGCAGGGTTCCTACAATGCCTTCTCCATCCACAACCCGTACAACCTATACGGATACAACTTCCCGGCTTCTCCTCGCCTGGCAGCGAGTCCCGAGAAACTGACTGCACCACAAGGCACTTTACTCTGCTCCTCCCCCTCCAATGTTGCCTTTGGGGAGAGGCAGTACCTGTCCTCTGGTATGGATGCCATGCACATGATTGGCAATCCTACCACCAACCAGCAAGCGGCCAACGCCTGTGACAGCAGACAGTACGGAGCGGTGCCAGGATCCTCCTCACAGATGTCCGTGCACATGGTCTGAAGACTGTCCTGGGTCGGCAGGGTGGAAGGATGAGACCTCGGTGCCTTATGGAAGGAGTCGTGACCATCTCCTGGAACTTTGTGGATGTACAATCAGTATCATGGACCTCCGTGCAGCAGGACTTCTACATCTCTCCATGAGACTGTTGAGGATTCTCCGGACGTGCGGTGGGATCATCCTTAAGGATCGATGGATCTGACAATCATTTTTCAGAAAATATTTATATCTTCAAAAAAGTTTTTCAACGCGAGATGTTGTGATGTGTTCCCGGATGGCTGGACCCCTGTGGAAGGTCCTCTGGATATCACAGGGACACGGGATGTTGTGATGTGTTCCCGGATGGCTGGACCCCTGTGGAAGGTCCTCTGGATATCACAGGGACACGGGATGTTGTGATGTGTTCCCGGATGGCTGGACCCCTGTGGAAGGTCCTCTGGATATCACAGGGACACGGGATGTTGTGATGTGTTCCCGGATGGCTGGACCCCTGTGGAAGGTCCTCTGGATATCACAGGGACACGGGATGTTGAGTTCTATGACTTGTGCTGGATGTAGATTTGTTCTTTGACACGTGAGACCGCTGCCGGGAAATTGGAGCGTGGAGCGTGATGGGGATTGGGAAATGAGGGGGAAGACGCTCCTTTGAACTGGTGATTGGGAAGTGAGGTGGAAGGGGAGCAGGAAGGTTTACGACAGACGCCTCGGTGGAAGTGCGGGGCCTTGGATTATCTGGATTACGATCTTCTCTGTCCGGACACCTGTGTACATACGGACAAGGGATTTCTTCTTCCACGTTGCGACGACCTATCACATTGGTGTTTTGTTTGAATTGTTGTGATATAGGAATGAAAGCTCTTAGTGCACTTTGGAGCAGCGTTCAGAGGCTCCCTCATCCATGTCCGCCACGGATCATAGTACCACACGACTGGGAGGCCTCGCTATCCCAGGGTTTGGGTTCCTCCAGCTCGGATTTGGACACCTCCTTCTCTATGGTGCGGTAACACAGGTGCTACAATGTAGAGAGGAGACAGTATCAGAGCCCCAACCTCCAGGTCTGGAGTGCCCCTTTAAGTTGGTCTTCCATTTCCGACACCAAAGATGAGTTAGGAAACAATCAGTCTTCCAGTTTGGTGCCAAGAAAGTGTGTACATTGCAATGAGCCGTGTGCCACGTGCCTTACTCTACTCTTTGTATATTATAGCTGGTATTTGCCAAAGTTACTTTTACAGAGTTTATGCTTCAGGACACTTTACAGGGCGCCCACTTCAGCCACGTGGACCTCTCCAGATAGATGCATGGTGGAGCAGGAGGTGGCCATATTTAGTCTCGTAGGCCTAGATGAGGACATCCATGAAGACCAGGACCCCTGTGGACATCTCTGGGTTTCGTTCCTTGGGTTGGGTCATGGTTTGGGGTAGATGTTTGGTTCTAGACATCTCCTCACCGTCCTTTATGTTTGACCTACATCTTCAGGACAACCTTAGAGACACGAGTCATGTAGCATTACATCTAGCTGCCATCGTACACAGGCTCAGTACTTCCTCCATTCCCCGTGCCACCTGTGTCCATGCTGTCTAGGGATAGGGAGTGATAGTTGGGGAGCTCGCACCTCTCTTTGGTGTAGGTCCTGCTTGTATCCACTGTATAATTATTGCGCTGCTTTATGTGTTAATATTGCTTTTCGTTGTGCCTTCTTGTTTCATGAGAGCAGCAGCCCCCATTTCCCACCACCGCTGCCATGTACCCACCAAGATGCCCCTGCCGCCCATTACATTGGCCCTACTCCAGCCCACCACCACTATAATGTACCACACCCATCTACCCAACCGCTCCACCGGGTACAATTCATGGCGCCCCCACCATCATGTACAATCCATGGCACCCCTGCACCCCACCATCATGTACAATCCATGGCACCCCTGCACCCCACCATCATGTACAATCCATGGCGCCCCTGCACCCTACCACTATGCAGAATCCGTGGCACCCCTGTACCCCACCACTCTATAATCAGTGGCACCCCCCACTATGCACAATCCGTGGCGCCCTTGCACCCTTCCACTATGTACAATCCACTTGTATCATCCATATACTGGTGTGAAGTCCTGCATGTACTGGGGGTCGGTGGGACCTACCTGTGAGGTTGGTGTCGGGGCTGCAGCTCTCATGACAATATGAAGCCGCAGTTGTGTGATAAATAAGACATAATACGGTTTCTGTTTGGATGTGATGTAGATATTGGTATTTAAGTGAGAAATTGCGGCGGGGGAGGGGAGAGCAGTGGCCGCTATGTAACATATCACTGTGTATAACGCACTCTGTCTATAAGTGCCCCCCACACAGACGCTCAATAAATATCTCCGCTCCCTGTTATTACGTGTCATGTGTATAATACACCCAGTAATCACCTCATGTATAACCGCTATAATGCGACATCCCCCACCGGGTCCTGACCTAGTGGCTTGGGGGAGGATGGATGCCCCTGGACCCTGACTGGCTGGCTCGATGCACGGCCTAGCGCCGACTCTGCGTCATTGGTCCAGGTGGAACAGGCCCTGTCTATGCTGGGCAGGTGGACTGCAAGAAAGAGCCGCGGTAAGATGGAAACAGTTCTCCCGCTGTATGCGAGTGTAAAGGATTCCTGGGCAGATGCTACAGGGGAGGCCCATGACCTTAGTGGCAGCCAGGGATCACACGTGGACAAGAGATGTTAAACATCAAGTCACAGAACATCAAGTCACAGAACATCAAGTCACAGAACACAGCAAAGGTTACCGGCCGTGGTAGAAGTATAATCTGTCCAGGTCGCGGGTTGGATGATGTCGGGCAGAGTCCAGCTTCTGTAGCTTTAGGCTGGAGAGGTTAGAAGCTACTATGGAAGCAATTCGAGGCCGGCTCTATGAGGGACCAGTGCTGCAGGACCCCATGATGACTGCAGGCCCTGTGTCCTCTCACATGGAGATCTAGTCTGGTCCAGAACTTTAAGGCCACAGGAAGTTTGACATAGGCTTCCCCTGGGGGCGGAGTTTCCAGGGGTTCAACCAGAGGCCTAGCGACAGGATTCAATTCACATTTATCAAACATCACATCATTGGTCAATGTAAACTTTCCAGGCAGGTGCTGAGCAATGGAATTACCCTCTACAGTCAGTAGGTGGCACTTACTAGGGGCTTCAGGACTTACTAGGGACTTCAGGACTTACTAGGGGCTTCAGGACTTACTAGGGGCTTCAGGACTCACTAAGGGCTTCAGGACTTACTAGGGGCTTCAGGACTCACTAAGGGCTTCAGGACTTACTAGGGGCTTCAGGACTCACTAAGGGCTTCAGGACTCACTAAGGGCTTCAGGACTTACTAGGGGCTTCAGGACTCACTAGGGGCTTCAGGACTCACTAAGGACTTCAGAACTCACTAGGGGCTTCAGGACTCACTTAGGGCTTCAGGACTCACTAAGGGCTTCAGGACTCACTTACTAGGGGCTTCAAGACTTACTAGGGGCTTCAGGAAAGTCCCTATGCGGGTGACTGTGGTGCAGTTACTGATGATGGGTGATGTTCTGCTTCTGATGTAACCAGGACCCTCCACCCCTCGGTCCAGATCCCATCCTCATCCCTGGTCTTAGTCATGTCTGACATGAGGGTGCAATGTCTCCTGAGCCATATGATGATGTCCTGAGGGGGGACAGACTCATTCCAGAACATTATGGTGACAATCGCAGTATCTAGCTTGGAGATGGGAATGAAACTAAACCTGTTCCACCCCTCAGTATCTCTGTAGCGGGGACATTGAGCCCAGAACCGGTCCAGATTAGACATCAGCTTGAAGCTGATATCATACCCCTGTCTGTCAGGCAGATTTATTACGGCCAGGATGTCGGCTGGCTGGAAACCCATCTGGGCGCACAACATGTCCCTGACCACGTGCCGCCTGTCAGGCAGATCCTCCTTAGCTCCCCTGTGTCTAAACCTGACAACGTTCCTCCTCTTGAAGGCCTGGCCGGTGTAATGGGTGCTGGAGGAGAAAAATGGGGAACCCCGACTCCATGCATTACCTGATGACTGACCCCTGTCCTGCTGTGGGGGATGTGTGGGCCGGGGACCATCTGCACTAGGGCCCTGCTGACCACCCGGACCATGGGGCTTCTGACCACCCGGACCATGGGGCTGCTGACCACCCAGACCATGGGGCTGCTGACCACCCAGACCATGGGGCTGCTGACCACCCAGACCATGGGGCTGCTGACCACCCAGACCATGGGGCTGCTGACCACCCGGACCATGGGGCTGCTGACCACCCGGACCATGGGGCTGCTGACCACCCGGACCATGGGGCTGCTGACCACCCGGACCATGGGGCTGCTGACCACCCGGACCATGGGGCTGCTGACCACCCGGACCATGGGGCTGCTGACCACCCTGACCATGGGGCTGCTGACCACCCGGACCATGGGGCTGCTGACCACCCGGACCATGGGGCTGCTGACCACCCGGACCATGGGGCTGCTGACCACCCGGACCATGGGGCTGCTGACCACCCGGACCATGGGGCTGCTGACCACCCGGACCATGGGGCTGCTGACCACCCGGACCATTGGGCACTGCTGCCTGTGGTGTGACTAGTGGGGGGAATTCCTCAGCTGTAGATTGTCCCTCACCCTCCACAACAACATCAGTGCTATCTGCGTCATTAGCTGCCCTAGACTGCACTGGAGATGACTCCTCAGCTGGGACATTATTATGCACAGAGACATCAGACATATCAGAAACAGCATCCACAATATTAGGCACATCAGTAGCATCATCAATATCAGCATTAACCCCTTGCACATCACAGTCCTGAATGTCCTCCCCAGAAACATCCTGCACAGCAAAGTCCTGTGGAGAAACACCCTGAGGTGCCATGGTGTTACCTTCAGGTGCGAGTCCTGAGTCCTCCTGCAGTTTGCTGCCTCCTGGGACTTGTGGTGTTTGCACAACTTCACTGCTGTCATCAGGTCCACTTACTGCTGGGACTTGTGGTGCCTCACCAAGGGTTGCTGGGACTTGTAGTACCTCACCGTGTTGATGTTGTCTTCTTTTGTATACATCTCCCTCCTCAAAAAGAAGAGTTGCCGGCTGCAGTACTGGCCTTACATGGGACTGCTGGGTCTCAGACCTGGATGTTGACGCAGACATCTTGTCAAACCTCTGCTGGTTCCTATAGGTCTCTCCAACTGGTCCCATTTGGTCAATAACAGACTCCATCACCCTCACAATGTCAGAAAGCTGTTTGGCCAGGGAGTCCAGCTTGTTATCCAGCAGGTTCTGCTTCCCCGGGTTCGCTGCCTTCAGTCTGTATGCGCAGTCTATTTGCTTTTGCAGGTACAGCTTTTGTTTTTTGAGTGTCTCCATTTTCCTCACCAGTGCTGGGATCTGAGCGGCCAGCTGGAGCTCCGGTGATGGGGGCTGGAGCACAGGTGATGGGGGCTGGAGCTCTGGTGATGGGGGCTGGAGCTCCGGTGATGGGGGCTGGAGCTCCGGTGATGGGGGCTGGAGGTCCGGTGATGGGGGCTGGAGCTCTGGTGATGGGGGCTGGAGCTCCGGTGATGGGGGCTGGAGCTCCGGTGATGGGGGCTGGAGGTCCGGTGATGGGGGCTGGAGCTCCGGTGATGGGGGCTGGAGCTCCGGTGATGGGGGCGGGAGCTCTGGTGATGGGGGCTGGAGCTCCAATGATGGGGGCTGGAGCTCCGGTGATGGAGGATGGAGCTCTGGTGATGGGGGCTGAAGCTCTGGTGATGGGGGCTGGAGCACAGGTGATGGGGGCTGGAGCTCCGGTGATGGGGGCTGGAGCACAGGTGATGGGGGCTGGAGCTCCGGTGATGGGGGCTGGAGCACAGGTGATGGGGGCTGGAGCTCCGGTGATGGGGGCTGGAGCACAGGTGATGGGGGCTGGAGCTCCGGTGATGGGGGCTGGAGCACAGGTGATGGGGGATGGAGCTCCGGTGATGGGGGCTGGAGCTCCGGTGATGGGGGCTGGAGCTCCGGTGATGGGGGCTGGAGGTCCGGTGATGGGGGCTGGAGCACAGGTGATGGGGGCTGGAGCTCCGGTGATGGGGGCTGGAGCACAGGTGATGGGGGCTGGAGCTCTGGTGATGGGGGCTGGAGCTCCGGTGATGGGGGCTGGAGCTCCGGTGATGGGGGCTGGAGGTCCGGTGATGGGGGCTGGAGCTCCGGTGATGGGGGCTGGAGCTCCGGTGATGGGGGCTGGAGCTCCGGTGATGGGGGCTGGAGGTCCGGTGATGGGGGCTGGAGCTCTGGTGATGGGGGCTGGAGCTCCGGCGATGGGGGCTGGAGCTCCGGTGATGGGGGCTGGAGCTCCGGTGATGGGGGATGGAGCTCTGGTGATGGGGGCTGAAGCTCTGGTGATGGGGGCTGGAGCACAGGTGATGGGGGCTGGAGCTCCGGTGATGGGGGCTGGAGCACAGGTGATGGGGGCTGGAGCTCCGGTGATGGGGGCTGGAGCACAGGTGATGGGGGCTGGAGCTCCGGTGATGGGGGCTGAAGCTCCGATGATGGGGGCTGGAGCACAGGTGATGGGGGCTGGAGCTCCGGTGATGGGGGCTGGAGCACAGGTGATGGGGGATGGAGCACAGGTGATGGGGGCTGGAGCACAGGTGATGGGGGCTGGAGCTCCGGTGATGGGGGCTGGAGCACAGGTGATGGGGGCTGGAGCTCCGGTGATGGGGGCTGGAGCACAGGTGATGGGGGCTGGAGCACAGGTGATGGGGGCTGGAGCTCCGGTGATGGGGGCTGGAGCACAGGTGATGGGGGCTGGAGCTCCGGTGATGGGGGCTGGAGCTCCGGTGATGGGGGCTGGAGCACAGGTGATGGGGGCTGGAGCTCCGGTGATGGGGGCTGAAGCTCCGATGATGGGGGCTGGAGCTCCGGTGATGGGGGCTGGAGCTCCGGTGATGGGGGCTGGAGCACAGGTGATGGGGGCTGGAGCTCCGGTGATGGGGGCTGGAGCTCCGGTGATGGGGGCTGGAGCTCCGGTGATGGGGGCTGGAGCTCCGGTGATGGGGGCTGGAGCTCCGGTGATGGGGGCTGGAGCACAGGTGATGGGGGCTGGAGCACAGGTGATGGGGGCTGGAGCTCCGGTGATGGGGGCTGGAGCACAGGTGATGGGGGCTGGAGCACAGGTGATGGGGGCTGGAGCTCCGGTGATGGGGGCTGGAGCACAGGTGATGGGGGCTGGAGCTCCGGTGATGGGGGCTGGAGCACAGGTGATGGGGGCTGGAGCACAGGTGATGGGGGCTGGAGCACAGGTGATGGGGGCTGGAGCACAGGTGATGGGGGCTGGAGCACAGGTGATGGGGGCTAGAGCTCCGGTGATGGGGGCTGAAGCTCCGGTGATGGGGGCTGAAGCTCCGATGATGGGGGCTGGAGCTCCGGTGATGGGGGCTGGAGCTCCGGTGATGGGGGCTGGAGCTCCGGTGATGGGGGCTGGAGCTCCGGTGATGGGGGCTGGAGCTCCGGTGATGGGGGCTGGAGCTCCGGTGATGGGGGCTGGAGCACAGGTGATGGGGGCTGGAGCACAGGTGATGGGGGCTGGAGCTCCGGTGATGGGGGCTGGAGCACAGGTGATGGGGGCTGGAGCTCCGGTGATGGGGGCTGGAGCTCCGGTGATGGGGGCTGGAGCTCCGGTGATGGGGGCTGGAGCTCCGGTGATGGGGGCTGGAGCACAGGTGATGGGGGCTGGAGCTCCGGTGATGGGGGCTGGAGCTCCGGTGATGGGGGCTGGAGCTCCGGTGATGGGGGCTGGAGCTCCGATGATGGGGGCTGGAGCTCCGGTGATGGGGGCTGGAGCTCCGGTGATGGGGGCTGGAGCACAGGTGATGGGGGCTGGAGCTCCGATGATGGGGGCTGGAGCACAGGTGATGGGGGCTGGAGCTCCGGTGATGGGGGCTGGAGCACAGGTGATGGGGGCTGGAGCACAGGTGATGGGGGCTGGAGCACAGGTGATGGGGGCTGGAGCACAGGTGATGGGGGCTGGAGCTCCGGTGATGGGGGCTGGAGCACAGGTGATGGGGGCTGGAGCTCCGGTGATGGGGGCTGGAGCACAGGTGATGGGGGCTGGAGCTCCGGTGATGGGGGCTGGAGCACAGGTGATGGGGGCTGGAGCACAGGTGATGGGGGCTGGAGCTCCGGTGATGGGGGCTGGAGCTCCGGTGATGGGGGCTGGAGCTCCGGTGATGGGGGCTGGAGCTCCGGTGATGGGGGCTGGAGCTCCGGCGATGGGGGCTGCAGTTTGCTGCTGGACTGTTGCTTGCTTGCAGGCCTGGATCCTGTAGGCACACCATGAATGATCTTTCCTGGGACCGGACCCTGAGATTTTGGTGCAGAGTCCTGAGACTTAGGGTCCGGAGGTCTTGCAGACACAACTGTGGTAGCACCTTTAGTTTTTCCTTCTTGGCCGCTTTTGCTCTCCTTCACAGCCTGCAGGCCCCCAGACCTGGTGCGCTCAGACTGTAGCACCACGCTCTGCTGCAGGTTCTCCTGGATTGTCTGCCTCTCCAGCGATGTCCTCCTCTGCCTGCCCGGGGTGGAGGTGGATTGTCTGTCTCTCCAGTGATGTCCTCCTCTGCCTGCCCGGGGTGGAGGTGGATTGTCTGTCTCTCCAGTGATGTCCTCCTCTGCCTGCCCGGGGTGGAGGTGGATGGTCTGTCTCTCCAGTGATGTCCTCCTCTGCCTGCCCGGGGTGGATGGTCTGCCTCTCCAGTGATGTCCTCCTCTGCCTGCCCGGGGTGGAGGTGGATGGTCTGTCTCTCCAGAGATGTCCTCCTCTGCCTGCCCGGGGTGGAGGTGGATGGTCTGTCTCTCCAGAGATGTCCTCCTCTGCCTGCCCGGGGTGGAGGTGGATGGTCTGTCTCTCCAGAGATGTCCTCCTCTGCCTGCCCGGGGTGGAGGTGGATGGTCTGCCTCTCCAGAGATGTCCTCCTCTGCCTGCCCGGGGTGGATGGTCTGCCTCTCCAGTGATGTCCCCCTCTGCCTGCCCGGGGTGGATGGTCTGCCTCTCCAGTGATGTCCTCCTCTGCCTGCCCGGGGTGGAGGTGGATGGTCTGTCTCTCCAGTGATGTCCTCCTCTGCCTGCCCGGGGTGGAGGTGGATGGTCTGCCTCTCCAGTGATGTCCTCCTCTGCCTGCCCGGGGTGGAGGTGGATGGTCTGCCTCTCCAGCGATGTCCTCCTCTGCCTGCCCGGGGTGGATGGTCTGCCTCTCCAGTGATGTCCTCCTCTGCCTGCCCGGGGTGGAGGTGGATGGTCTGCCTCTCCAGTGATGTCCTCCTCTGCCTGCCCGGGGTGCAGGTGGATGGTCTGTCTCTCCAGTGATGTCCTCCTCTGCCTGCCCGGGGTGGAGGTGGATGGTCTGCCTCTCCAGCGATGTCCTCCTCTGCCTGCCCGGGGTGGAGGTGGATGGTCTGCCTCTCCAGCGATGTCCTCCTCTGCCTGCCTGGGGTGGAGGTGGATGGTCTTCCTCTCCAGTGATGTCCTCCTCTGCCTGCCCGGGGTGGAGGTGGATTGTCTGCCTCTCCAGCGATGTCCTCCTCTGCCTGCCCGGGGTGGAGGTGGATTGTCTGCCTCTCCAGTGATGTCCTCCTCTGCCTGCCCGGGGTGGAGGTGGATTGTCTGCCTCTCCAGCGATGTCCTCCTCTGCCTGCCCGGGGTGGAGGTGGATTGTCTGCCTCTCCAGCGATGTCCTCCTCTGCCTGCCCGGGGTGGAGGTGGATAGTCTGCCTCTCCAGTGATGTCCTCCTCTGCCTGCCCGGGGTGGAGGTGGATGGTCTGTCTCTCCAGAGATGTCCTCCTCTGCCTGCCCGGGGTGGAGGTGGATGGTCTGTCTCTCCAGAGATGTCCTCCTCTGCCTGCCCGGGGTGGAGGTGGATGGTCTGTCTCTCCAGAGATGTCCTCCTCTGCCTGCCCGGGGTGGAGGTGGATGGTCTGCCTCTCCAGAGATGTCCTCCTCTGCCTGCCCGGGGTGGATGGTCTGCCTCTCCAGTGATGTCCCCCTCTGCCTGCCCGGGGTGGATGGTCTGCCTCTCCAGTGATGTCCTCCTCTGCCTGCCCGGGGTGGAGGTGGATGGTCTGTCTCTCCAGTGATGTCCTCCTCTGCCTGCCCGGGGTGGAGGTGGATGGTCTGCCTCTCTAGTGATGTCCTCCTCTGCCTGCCCGGGGTGGAGGTGGATGGTCTGCCTCTCCAGCGATGTCCTCCTCTGCCTGCCCGGGGTGGATGGTCTGCCTCTCCAGTGATGTCCTCCTCTGCCTGCCCGGGGTGGAGGTGGATGGTCTGCCTCTCCAGTGATGTCCTCCTCTGCCTGCCCGGGGTGGAGGTGGATGGTCTGTCTCTCCAGTGATGTCCTCCTCTGCCTGCCCGGGGTGGAGGTGGATGGTCTGCCTCTCCAGTGATGTCCTCCTCTGCCTGCCCGGGGTGGAGGTGGATGGTCTGCCTCTCCAGCGATGTCCTCCTCTGCCTGCCTGGGGTGGAGGTGGATGGTCTGCCTCTCCAGTGATGTCCTCCTCTGCCTGCCCGGGGTGGAGGTGGATTGTCTGCCTCTCCAGCGATGTCCTCCTCTGCCTGCCCGGGGTGGAGGTGGATTGTCTGCCTCTCCAGTGATGTCCTCCTCTGCCTGCCCGGGGTGGAGGTGGATTGTCTGCCTCTCCAGCGATGTCCTCCTCTGCCTGCCCGGGGTGGAGGTGGATTGTCTGCCTCTCCAGCGATGTCCTCCTCTGCCTGCCCGGGGTGGAGGTGGATTGTCTGCCTCTCCAGTGATGTCCTCCTCTGCCTGCCCGGGGTGGAGGTGGATTGTCCACCTGAGGCTTGCAATGGAGTTTGCTTTTCACTCTGGGTGTAACTTGCCTTTGGACTTTCCATCACAGATGATACAACACTCACACAAGCAGGATTCTCCAGGTTCCTGCTTTTCACTGCTTCTTTATCCATACAAACTTTCTGGACATTACTGCAGACACTGGATTCATTCTTGGCAACAATGGCATTTTCATCCCTTGCTGTAGTTGTCTGGGTATTGTTTCCCAGATTAGGCCTTGGAGCCTGGGCCTTGCATGGGGAGCTTCCCCACCCAGGGTGGCCCCGCCCTGGGCTAGCTCCAGACATGCAGAGGTCTCAGGAGCTCAACTAGCACACAACCTCACCTCTAGGAGGCAGGATTATAGTAGTTATATCCCTGTACATAGGGGGCAGTATTATAGTAGTTATATTCTTGTACATAGGGGGCAGTATTATAGTAGTTATATTCCTGTACATAGAGGCCAGTATTATAGTAGTTATATTCCTGTACATAGGGGGCAGTATTATAGTAGTTATATTCCTGTACATAGGGGGCAGTATTATAGTAGTTATATTCCTGTACATAGGGGGCAGTATTATAGTAGTTATATTCCTGTACATAGGGGCCAGTATTATAGTAGTTATATTCCTGTACATAGGGGGCAGTATTATAGTAGTTATATTCCTGTACATAGGGGGCAGTATTATAGTAGTTATATTCTTGTACATAGGGGGCAGTATTATAGTAGTTATATCCCTGTACATAGGGGGCAGTATTATAGTAGTTATATTCCTGTACATAGGGGGCAGTAATATAGTAGTTATATCCCTGTACATAGGGGGCAGTATTATAGGAGTTATATTCCTGTACATAGGGGGCAGTATTATAGGAGTTATATTCCTGTACATAGGGGGCAGTATTATAGGAGTTATATTCTTGTACATAGGGGGCAGTATTATAGTAGTTATATTCTTGTACATAGGGGGCAGTATTATAGTAGTTATATTCCTGTACATAGAGGCAGTATTATAGTAGTTATATTCTTGTACATAGGGGGCAGTAATATAGTAGTTATATCCCTGTACATAGGGGGCAGTATTATAGTAGTTATATTCCTGTACATAGGGGGCAGTATTATAGTAGTTATATTCCTGTACATAGGGGGCAGTATTATAGTAGTTATATTCCTGTACATAGGAGGCAGTATTATAATAGTTATATTCCTGTACATAGGTGGCAGTATTATAGGAGTTATATTCTTGTACATAGGGGGCAGTATTATAGTAGTTATATTCTTGTACATAGGGGGCAGTATTATAGTAGTTATATTCTTGTACATAGGGGGCAGTATTATAGTAGTTATATTCTTGTACATAGGGGGCAGTATTATAGTAGTTATATTCTTGTACATAGGGGGCAGTATTATAGTAGTTATATTCTTGTACATAGGGGGCAGTATTATAGTAGTTATATCCCTGTACATAGGGGGCAGTATTATAGTAGTTATATTCCTGTACATAGGGGGCAGTATTATAGTAGTTATATTCCTGTACATAGGGGGCAGTATTATAGTAGTTATATCCCTGTACATAGGGGGCAGTATTATAGTAGTTATATTCTTGTACATAGGGGGCAGTATTATAGTAGTTATATCCCTGTACATAGGGGGCAGTATTATAGTAGTTATATTCCTGTACATAGGGGGCAGTATTATAGTAGTTATATTCCTGTACATAGGAGGCAGTATTATAGTAGTTATATTCCTGTACATAGGAGGCAGTATTATAGTAGTTATATTCCTGTACATAGGGGGCAGTATTATAGTAGTTATATTCTTGTACATAGGGGGCAGTATTATAGTAGTTATATTCCTGTACATAGGGGGCAGTATTATACTAGTTATATTCTTGTACATATGGGGCAGTATTATAGTAGTTATATTCTTGTACATGGGGGCAGTATTATAGTAGTTATATTCCTGTACATAGGGTGCAGTATTATAGTAGTTATATTCTTGTACATAGGGGGCAGTATTATAGTAGTTATATTCCTGTACATAGGGGGCAGTATTATAGTAGTTATATTCCTGTACATAGGGGGCAGTATTATACTAGTTATATCCCTGTACATAGGGGCAGTATTATAGTAGTTATATTCCCGTTCATAGGGGGCAGTATTATAGTAGTTATATTCCTGTAAATAGGGGGCAGTATTATAGTAGTTATATTCTTGTACATAGGGGGCAGTATTATAGTAGTTATATTCCTGTACATAGGGGGCAGTATTATAGTAGTTATATTCCTGTACATAGGGGGCAGTATTATAGTAGTTATATTCCTGTACATAGGGGGCAGTATTATAGTAGTTATATCCCTGTACATAGGGGCAGTATTATAGTAGTTATATTCCTGTACATAGGGGGCAGTATTATAGTAGTTATATTCCTGTACATAGGGGGCAGTATTATAGTAGTTATATTCCTGTACAAAGGGGGCAGTATTATAGTAGTTATATTCCTGTACATAGGGGGCAGTATTATAGTAGTTATATTCCTGTACATAGGGGGCAGTATTATAGTAGTTATATTCCTATACATAGGGGGCAGTATTATAGTAGTTATATCCCTGTACATAGGGGGCAGTATTATCGTAGTTATATTCCTGTAAATAGGGGGCAGTATTATAGTAGTTATATTCTTGTACATAGGGGGCAGTATTATAGTAGTTATATTCTTGTACATAGGGGGCAGTATTATAGTAGTTATATTCCTGTACATAGGGGGCAGTATTATAGTAGTTATATTCCTGTACATAGGGGGCAGTATTATAGTAGTTATATTCTTGTACATAGGGGGCAGTATTATAGTAGTTATATTCTTGTACATAGGAGGCAGTATTATAGTAGTTATATTCCTGTACATAGGGGGCAGTATTATAGTAGTTATATTCCTGTACATAGGGGGCAGTATTATAGTAGTTATATTCCTGTACATAGGGGGCAGTATTATAGTAGTTATATTCTTGTACATAGGGGACAGTATTATAGTAGTTATATTCCTGTACATAGGGGGCAGTATTATAGTAGTTATATTCCTGTACATAGGGGGCAGTATTATAGTAGTTATATTCTTGTACATAGGGGGGCAGTATTATAGTAGTTATATTCTTGTACATAGGGGGCAGTATTATAGTAGTTATATTCCTGTACATAGGGGGCAGTATTATAGTAGTTATATTCCTGTACATAGGGGGCAGTATTATAGTAGTTATATTCCTGTACATAGGGGGCAGTATTATAGTAGTTATATTCCTGTACATAGGGGGCAGTATTATAGTAGTTATATTCCTGTACATTGGGGGCAGTATTATAGTAGTTATATTCCTGTACACAGAGGGCAGTATTATAGTAGTTATATTCCTGTACACAGAGGGCAGTATTATAGTAGTTATATTCCTGTACATAGGGGGCAGTATTATAGTAGTTATATCCCTGTACATAGGGGGCAGTATTATAGTAGTTATATTCCTGTACATAGGGGGCAGTATTATAGTAGTTATATTCCTGTACATAGGTGCAGTATTATAGTAGTTATATTCCTGTACATAGGGGGTAGTATTATAGTAGTTATATTCCTGTACATAGGGGGCAGTATTATAGTAGTTATATTCCTGTACATAGGGGGCAGTATTATAGTAGTTATATTCCTGTACATAGGGGGCAGTATTATAGTAGGTATATTCTTGTACATAGGGGGCAGTATTATAGTAGTTATATTCTTGTACATAGGGGGCAGTATTATAGTAGTTATATTCCTGTACATAGGGGGCAGTATTATAGTAGTTATATTCTTGTACATAGGGGACAGTATTATAGTAGTTATATTCCTGTACATAGGGGGCAGTATTATAGTAGTTATATTCCTGTACATAGGGGGCAGTATTATAGTAGTTATATTCTTGTACATAGGGGGCAGTATTATAGTAGTTATATTCCTGTACATAGGGGGCAGTATTATAGTAGTTATATTCCTGTACATAGGGGGCAGTATTATAGTAGTTATATTCCTGTACATAGGGGGCAGTATTATAGTAGTTATATTCCTGTACATAGGGGGCAGTATTATAGTAGTTATATTCCTGTACATAGGGGGCAGTATTATAGTAGTTATATTCCTGTACATAGGGAGCAGTATTATAGTAGTTATATTCCTGTACATAGGGAGCAGTATTATAGTAGGTATATTCTTGTACATAGGGGGCAGTATTATAGTAGTTATATTCCTGTACATAGGGGGCAGTATTATAGTAGTTATATTCCTGTACATAGGGGGCAGTATTATAGTAGTTATATTCCTGTACATAGGGAGCAGTATTATAGTAGTTATATTCCTGTACATAGGGGGCAGTATTATAGTAGTTATATTCCTGTACATAGGGGGCAGTATTATAGTAGTTATATTCCTGTACATAGGGGGCAGTATTATAGTAGTTATATTCTTGTACATAGGGGGCAGTTTTATAGTAGTTATATTCCTGTACATAGGGGGCAGTATTATAGTAGTTATATTCCTGTACATCCGGTGTGTGGGGTTCTGCACGGTCTCATATATGAGATATTACACTGTGTGAGGTCTCTATAACCACAAGAATCTAGGAAACCTCAGTGAGGATGTGATAGAAATGTTACATTCTCCCCTCGGAGCTGCGGTTCCTTTTACACATTTCTCTCAGGAAGATGATAATTGTGACTGTTCTCCTCCCCCAGATTCTGCTCCCTTTATAGACCTTCTGCACTGTAGCTTTACAGGCTTTTACACTGTGCACGGGCACTTTCACTCTCACATGGTGAAATTTTATTAGGCAGAGGGAGGGGGAAGTGCTGAGGGGAAGTGGAGACAGTGTAACAGGCTGTGAAGCTACAGCATGTAATAGCCCCCAGAACACGTCTGGCTCATTAGCATAATCAATAAAGTTAATTTTATAAGGCAGGAGACCATGGATAACAGATATAAGAAGGTCCCACAGTCCTGGATCTAGGAGTAATGTCCCTGGGATATCAGGATGGAGATTTCCTGTAAGGGTCTCTCTAATGTCTTTTGTAGATTCAGAGGCCTGATATCGTCCCCCTAGACAGTAGCGTGGTTGCAGCACATGTGAGGTCCCTGCGGGGCGAGGCGGGCGCCAGTCGGGCTTCTCCCTGGTGTCCCGGCTCCGCTCCCTCTCATTAGCAGATCTCTCGCTGCGTGAGGCTGAGCCCCGGACGTCTCTTTTCTGCTCTTTACAATGAAATCCTCATCAGAGACTTGGCCGGAATCTTTTATAATGTGTGTGAAACGTGGAGCCGAGGTTTAGTCCAGCTGAAACCTCACGTCGCACCATAAAATGCTGCGTCCACTTGGCTCAGACACAAGTATCGGGGGAGGGGGCGCTTCATGTCGCTGCCGCAGTTTATTCCCATGTTCTGACGTGGAAGTTCTGAGCGAGAATCTCTTCCCACAATGCACCAGGGTGGAGCGCGTGGCCTGCAACATGGAGCCACGGATCTAGGGTCCACGTCGCGGGGAAAAGAGGCACCTGGTGCCCTCTGACCTATAAGACCCCAGGATGACACGTGGCAGGTGGGTGAGGACCTCCCTGGCTCCAGTCTCGTCCGTCACATCCGAAGAAATGGGAAGGAGGTCATCGGGATGAGGGGTCGGCGGGGTCCGGCTTGTGCCCGGCGGATATGATGAAGGCTCAGCCGTCCTCTCACCATGGACCATTGTCCTCCATTGTCTCCTCCATCCTCCCTGCACATTGTGGATGCAGAATCCTGAATAATAACATATTTTTGCCCTGAGACAATGGGATTGTGTGGTCATAGAGCTGACGAGGAGGCTCCCGGCTCATCATCGGCCTCCACTGAGGAGGTTTCTGGCAGCAGTTGCCTTCGTGTGGTCAGAAGTCGTCATATGTAGATGCAGTAAATAACTTCTACATCTGACGGATGATTAATACCAGTGATAAGATGGATGATGCTCGTGCGGCTCCAGATGTGGTAATCGCATACAATCATCTCGCCATTACACCGGTGATATAAGGTACAGCACTGAGCGAGGACGCATGAGGTCAGAGGCTGAACCACGGCCAATGGGCGCTCAGTCAGAGGAGGCTCATCTATAATAATAATACAAGAACTTCTCCTCCACCAATCTCTTCATTATCTCCTTCTCCTCCTTCACATCATTCTCTTCATCTTCTTTCTCTTCATCCTCCTCTTCATTTTCCTCTGCCGTCTCCTCGCCCTCCTCTGACGACTCCTCGCCCTCCTCTGCCGACTCCTCGCCCTTCTCTGCCGACTCTTTGTCCTCCTCTGCCTTCTCCTTATCCTTTGACTTCTCTGCGTCCTCCTCTGCCTTCTCCTTATCCTTTGCCGTCTCTGCGTCCTCCTCTGCCATCTCTTCGTCCTCCTCTGCCATCTCTTCGTCCTCCTCTGCCATCTCTTCGTCCTCCTCTGCCATCTCTTTGTCCTCCTCTGCCTTGTCCTTATCCTTTGCTTTCTCTGCGTCCTCCTCTGACGTCTCTGCGTCCTCCTCTGACGTCTCTGCGTCCTCCTCTGACGTCTCTGCGTCCTCCTCTGACGTCTCTGCGTCCTCTTCTGACGTCTCTGCGTCCTCCTCTGACGTCTCTGCGTCCTCCTCTGACGTCTCTTCATCCTATTTATCATCCTCTTATTTCTCTTCACATCTTCTCCGCTCCGTATTCCTGTGCCCCCCCCTTTGCCCTTCCTCAATAATTGGGTAAATCAAAGTTTCTAAGGGCACCTTCTCCAAATCGTTGTTCCGTGTAAATGGAGACAAAGGATTTATTTAAATGGGCTGAGAATTATCTGCAAATGTCCCATTCATTGGAGTTTGCTGGAGTCCAAGAGGACAGAGGAATCCATCAAAATGTGTGACTGAGCCCGAATAGCTGGCGTCACAGCGTGGGAAGAGAGTCTAGAAATCCTTCTGGATGCTTCCGTGTCCTCGAGCTTGGTCGTCACTTTTGAGTGGGAAGTTCTCACACTTGGTTCTGTTTTGATGAAACATTCGAGCTGAAATCAAAGGCGGCTTTGTCTGAACTGCAGCTATTTCCAGTGACTTCAGCTTTTTCCAGAAGACACAACACTCCATTTACCAGGAAGGTGATATTTGTGGCTCTCACCAGTCCCAGTTACAAGACCTTGGGGGGAAGAGCAGACGTTTTATAGCCAACTGCTTCCCAGATCATTAGGAACTTCCCCAATATCCCATGAAATGGTGGAGAACGATCCATCATCCTGGAGGAAGATCTCAGCCGCCGGGGATTGTGGACAATGAATTATAATACAATGAACCCTCTCCAGAGGACCACCCATGAGAAGATCACCTCCAGATCAGAACCTACAAGGACATCAATCCTCACGTTATAATTAGTGTTGGATTGGGAAGTCTTCTCTCTCTCTGGACTTGTGACTTCCATCTTGTTGAGGATCACTTGGTGCTCTGGCAGCAGGTCTGACTCCAAACCACCATGTACACGGTCAGTACCAGAATAGGATAAGGCATATTATAGTCGCCATGTACATGGGCCGTGGGGATGAACCACCAAGTAGGGGTCTAAACTGAGGTGCATTACTGGGCTGTAACTGGTCCACACAGTCAAGTTTGGGGGTCGGTATTATATTCAGCACATGGGGGTAGTAGGACCTTACTTTTTTGGTCACTGATTCTGTTACATCAAACATTCATCTATGGTAAGATGTGCCCCACAGGTTTTGGGTAGTATTGTGAGTAAATGAGCCTCAGGGGCGGCTTTGGGAGTGCAGTCGGCAGTGTCCGGTGGCCTTTCGCTTCCTAAGAAGGACCCAAGATCTTGTTAATGGTATAAATTTTGCCTTGGGGCCTGGAGGGTCATGTTACTGTGACCTGGATCTGATAATCCATTTTCGGTAGATGCTGTCACTGCGGATGGTCTTTGGCCCCAGTGTGAACGCGCTTCTGACACCTATGAGGCGGCCATGGATGATATTTGAGGCCTTCGTCTGCTGTTTTTATAGAACCTCCTGCTACTGAGTGAAGCGTTGAGTAAACTGTCATCACCAGATACAAGTCACATTCTTCTACCCCCCATTATAAAGCTAAAGAGGGGTCTTCACTTTCCATTCCGGACACTGATTCCTCCCTCCCACCCAAAGACCCTGGAATAACACCCAAGTGATTACGCTTTCAACGCCATTAGGCAGATTAGGAGTAAAGCCCCCAGTAAGTGAGGGTCCCTGGATGCCGCTGTTGTGCTATAAACAGGTGCTGATCCCCGGATAACATCCCGGAGAGACAGTCCCGCTAATGCATTAGGACTTAATGCTCGGAAATGAGCAGATGAAAGCAGAGGGATCGCGGGCGCAGAATGTAACCTTGGTGCCTCCTTTGTTGTGTCCTGTGCAGCGACATCCATGAAGCAACAACACGTGAAACCCGGGACGATGGGTGCAGTCATTCCAGGACACTATGGGCAGAAGTTACAGGAGGGGTGGACCATCATAAATGAGGTGGTCCCATAGTGGCCACAGAGTGACGGGAAACACGGGGCTACCACAGCGCTTCCAACCTGAGGATCATAACCAGTCCACACACTGGTTATATGGAAATATCACCAGCCCTGCAGCCTCATCAGCCCCAGTAATAACTAGAGCAACGTATCCATTATGATACCAATTGTCTCTCATTATCCTCTGTAACTGTCAAACCAAGTGCCTCTTGTTATCCTCTGTAACCACTCAGCCAGATGCCTCTTGTTAGCCTCTGTAACCACTCAGCCAGATGCCTCTTGTTAGCCTCTGTTACCACTCAGCCAGATGCCTCTTAGCCTCTGTAACCACTCAGCCAGATGCCTCTTGTTAGCCTCTGTAACCACTCAGCCAGATGCCTCTTGTTAGCCTCTGTAACCACTCAGCCAGATGCCTCTTGTTTGCCTCTGTAACCACTCAGCCAGATGCCTCTTGTTTGCCTCTGTAACCACTCAGCCAGATGCCTCTTGTTAGCCTCTGTTACCACTCAGCCAGATGCCTCTTGTTAGCCTCTGTAACCACTCAGCCAGATGCCTCTTGTTAGCCTCTGTTACCACTCAGCCAGATGCCTCTTGTTTGCCTCTGTAACCACTCAGCCAGATGCCTCTTGTTAGCCTCTGTAACCACTCAGCCAGATGCCTCTTGTTAGCCTCTGTAACCACTCAGCCAGATGCCTCTTGTTAGCCTCTGTAACCACTCAGCCAGATGCCTCTTGTTTGCCTCTGTAACCACTCAGCCAGATGCCTCTTGTTTGCCTCTGTAACCACTCAGCCAGATGCCTCTTGTTTGCCTCTGTAACCACTCAGCCAGATGCCTCTTGTTAGCCTCTGTAACCACTCAGCCAGATGCCTCTTGTTTGCCTCTGTAACCACTCAGCCAGATGCCTCTTGTTAGCCTCTGTAACCACTCAGCCAGATGCCTCTTGTTTGCCTCTGTAACCACTCAGCCAGATGCCTCTTGTTTGCCTCTGTAACCACTCAGCCAGATGCCTCTTGTTAGCCTCTGTAACCACTCAGCCAGATGCCTCTTGTTAGCCTCTGTAACCACTCAGCCAGATGCCTCTTGTTAGCCTCTGTAACCACTCAGCCAGATGCCTCTTGTTAGCCTCTGTAACCACTCAGCCAGATGCCTCTTGTGTAACCATCATCACAGGTGGCTCTTGTTACCTTCTCTAACTATCCAACCAGGTGTCTCCTTTGAGCTTCTGTGTCCATTACAACAGTCACATCTCCGCCAGTTGCCTCTTTACCCATCATGCCCTAAACGAGTTACCATAAACGCTGCATTGATGCGGCTAGAGCTGATCGAATCCCTTGAAGTTCGGGTTTGACAAGTTTGGATGAACTTTGAACAAAAGTTTGGTTATTCAACCTTGAATATGAACCCCACTGAGATAAAAAAAAAATGGGTAACAAAGTCCTTAAAATAATATAAAAAATTTTTTAAAAAAATAAATTGGTATTGAGACTCGGTTACTGTCACTGTTCTATAAGGTTTCTAGGGGCTAAAAGCTGCTTTGGGCACTCAAACCCAAAATCGCTTATAACCTGATGTGGGTCCTAACTCTCGGGGCCTTCACCTACATTCACTCATCAAGTGGTAGAATGTTCATGGCAGCTGCTGAGGAGCTCTATAAATCTAGGGGGAGGTATATCACGGCTCGTACAGCAGTTCTCTAGTGTACAAGCCCTGAAATACATGAAGTTTATTCTTTATTTATGAAGGCATTGCAATTATTTCCCCCTTTAGGCCACCTTCATGCTCAGTGGGCATGGAGGGACGTGAAGGGGCTGTGCCTGGTGGCAGAATGGGCTGAAGAGGAACTTTCCTGCCCGAACCCTCCGCATTCGTAGCCTGTGCCCCTTCAGCTCAGGCAGGAGGAGGAGCGCTGGAGGCAGCTCAGGCAGGAGGAGGAGCGCTGGTGGCAGCTCAGGCAGGAGGGGGAGTGCTGGAGGCAGCTCAGGCAGGAGGGGGAGCGCTGGAGGCAGCTCAGGCAGGAGGAGGAGCGCTGGAGGCAGCTCAGGCAGGAGGAGGAGCGCTGGAGGCAGCTCAGGCAGGATTAGGATCCCTGGAGGCAGCTCAGGCAGGAGGAGGAGTGCTAGAGGCAGCTCAGGCCGGAGGAGGTGTGCTAGAGGCAGCTCAGGCAGGAGGAGGAGTGCTAGAGGCAGCTCAGGCAGGAGGCAGAGCACTGGAGGCAGCTCAGGCAGGAGGGGGATCGCTGTAGGCAGCTCAAGCAGCAGGAGGAGCGCTGGAGGCAGCTCAGGCAGGAGGAGGAGTGCTGGAGGCAGCTCAGGCAGGAGAGGGAGCGCTGGAGGCAGCTCAGGCAGGAGGGGGAGCACTGGAGGCAGCTCAGGCAGGAGGAGGAGTGCTGGAGGAAGCTCAGGCAGGAGGGGGAGCGCTGGAGGCAGCTCAGGCAGGAGAGGGAGCGCTGCAGGCAGCTCAGGCAGGAGGAGCGCTGGAGGCAGCTAAGGCAGGAGGAGGAGTGCTGGAGGCAGCTCAGGCAGGAGAGGGAGCGCTGGAGGCCGCTCAGGCAGGATTAGGATCCCTGGAGGCCGCTCAGGCAGGAGGTGGAGCACTGGAGGCAGCTCAGGCAGGAGGAGGAGTGCTAGAGGCAGATCAGGCAGGAGGAGGAGTGCTAGAGGCAGCTCAGGCAGGAGTAGGAGCGCTGGAGGCAGCTCAGGCAGGAGGGGGAGCGCTGGAGGCAGCTCAAGCAGGAGGGGGAGCGCTGGAGGCAGCTCAGGCAGGAGAGGGAGCGCTGGAGGCAGCTCACGCAGAAGGAGGAGAGCTGGAGGCAGCTCAGGCAGGAGGAGGAGCGCTGGAGGCAGCTCAGGCAGGAGAGGGATTGCTGGAGGCAGCTCAGGCAGGTGGATGAGCGCTGGAGGCAGCTCAGGCAGGAGGATGAGCGCTGGAGGCAGCTCAGACAGGAGGGGGAGCGCTGGAGGCAGCTCAGGCAGGAGGGGGAGCGCTGGAGGCAGCTCAGGCAGGAGGGGGAGCGCTGGAGGCAGCTCAGGCAGGAGGGGGAGCGCTGGAGGCAGCTCAGGCAGGAGGGGGAGCGCTGGAGGCAGCTCAGGCAGGAGGGGGAGCGCTGGAGGCAGCTCAGGCAGGAGGGGGAGCGCTGGAGGCAGCTCAGGCAGGAGGGGGAGCGCTGGAGGCAGCTCAGGCAGGAGGATGACCGCTGGAGGCAGCTCAGGCAGGAGGATGACCGCTGGAGGCAGCTCAGGCAGGAGGGGGAGCACCGGAGGCAGCTCAGGAAGGAGGGGGAGCGCCAGAGGCAGCTCAGGCAGGAGGGGGAGTGCCGGAGGCAACTCAGGTAGGAGGGGGAGTGCCGGAGGCAACTCAGGTAGGAGGATGAGCGCTGGAGGCAGCTCAGGCAGGAGGATGAGCGCTGGAGGCAGCTCAGGCAGGAGGGGGAGCGCTGGAGGCCGCTCAGGCAGGATAGGGAGCGCTGGAGGCAGCTCAGGCAGGAGGCAGAGCACTGGAGGCAGCTCAGGCAGGAGGCAGAGCGCTGGAGGCAGCTCAGGCAGGAGAGGGAGCACCGGAGGCAGCTCAGGCAGGAGGGGGAGCGCCGGAGGCAGCTCAGGCAGGAGGGGGAGCGCTGGAGGCAGCTCAGGCAGGAGGGGGAGCGCTGGGGGCAGCTCAGGCAGGAGGAAAGCGCTGGAGGCGGCTTAGGCAGGAGAGGGAGCACTGGAGGCGGCTCAGGCAGGAGGGGGAGCGCTGGAGGCCGCTCAGGCAGAAGAGGGATTGCTGCAGGCAGCTCAGGCAGGAGGGGGAGTGCTGGAGGCAGCTCAGGCAGGAGGGGGAGCACTGGAGGCAGCTCAGGCAGGTGGATGAGTGCTGGAGGCAGCTCAGGCAGGAGGGGGAGCGCTGGAGGCAGCTCAGGCAGGAGGGGGAGCGCTGGAGGCAGCTCAGGCAGGAGGGGGAGCGCTGGAGGCAGCTCAGGCAGGAGGGGGAGTGCTGGAGGCAGCTGAGGCAGGAGGAGGAGCGCTGGAGGCAGCATTTCATTTGGGGATGGAGGGGTTAACAGCTTTATTATTTGGTATATCAGTGTATGGGGTTGGATGTGCCATGCTGAATCTTCACCACACTATATAGAACTATATAGTTTCCATCACATTGTAAAGACACTACTCTTGGTCATTGTTAGTGGGTCTGTGTCTCACGGGTCTTTACTATAAGATGTGGAAAAGGAACAAAATGTTTTATAGACATTATTTCCCCATTCAGGGGGGATCAGGCCTCTACCCTAGGACTGCAAACACTGAGACCTTAGATTCAGATCTTCCCCCAAGATGTTTTGTACTGGATTTTAAATTGATGATGGAGGATTTAGATTTTCTTCCTCTTTTAAACACCAGTCCTGGATATGGCTAGACGTTTCTTTCTAGAAGAGTCTTGACACCAGCCTTATCCCTAATCCGCCTGAGGGTCCCCTGTTTATGGTATATTGCCGTCTATGAGGGTCCCACACCCGAATCCTAATAGATAATTATGTAATAGATATTACAGTGTGATGCTATTATGTTATACATGTACATAACATGCATCTGCCTATACCCTATGGCTCATATAGATATTACATCTGAGGAAGGCCCCTTCTTAGGTGGAAGCATCATATTATTGTGATAGGATTTGGGTTTGGTGTTAATGAGAGCAGCAGACATCTCCTCTCCTGGACTGCAGGATGCATGGAAAGGGTTAAAGCTAATAGCCTTGAAGGGACGCTCCAGACCTCTAGGAATCTGGGTGCAGATGTGACTGGCATGCTCCTCTTGGTGACAGCTGGCATTTTTATGGGTGATGTGTAATGACAGTTGTCGGCCCCTCCACAGTGAGCGCGGTCGCTTGGATCAGACATCGGTGATTTATCACATTTTTCATCAATCCCGGGCTCGGCAGGCGTGACCTGACATCGGGGTGATGGGAGTCAGCGGCTGTGCAGGTATAAATAACCACATACGTACTTCCCATATAGGCATGTGCTGTATGTACGAGGCCTGCCAGTCACCGCGCCAAAGATCACATTACCAGGATCTGCCTTCACGCAACGTGCAAACACAACAGGATCAGGAAAGGTCCACATATTGTAAAGTAATATCATGGTACCCCAAGGAAGGTCCCATAGGACCATAAAGACCCCGAACAAGTGGAAATGTGATTGGCGTTTGAGGGCATGTGGTGGGCATGGAAGGGACAGAATAACTAATACATGAGCCTCCCAGTGCACCCAGTATATATACTACAAGTGCCAACTGGGTCTTCCCAAATATCATCAATAGGAAAAGTGCAAACCTTATCACCTCGTATATCATCCACATCGAACTATCAAGTGCCATCTCTATCATCCTAAATCATGGTACCAGGCAGATACACAGAGGCGAAATCAAGTATCTCATACAAGAGAAGAACAGAACTTAATATTTAATCCATTTCCCTTAGTTTGCAGTTCCAGAGGTCACATGTCTCCTGTAGTTCTTATAGTTTGCAGCAGGGATCCAGTTCCACTCCTACAAACTGATCTTCTTCAGATATTTCAGGGTTTTTTTCTGGAGCTGTTCCATAGTTGTCCTGTCTGTATGTTTTGGTTTATTGTACTGAAGACCCAGCCACCGCCCATCTTCATGCCGGAAGACCCAGCCACCGCCCATCTTCATGCCGGAAGACCCAGCCACCGCCCATCTTCATGCCGGAAGGCCCAGCCACCACCAATCTTCATGCCGGAAGGCCCAGCCACCACCAATCTTCATGCCGGAAGGCCCAGCCACCACCAATCTTCATGCCGGAAGGCCCAGCCACCACCAATCTTCATGCCGGAAGGCCCAGCCACCACCAATCTTCATGCCGGAAGACCCAGCCACCACCAATCTTCATGCCGGAAGACCAAGCCACCGCCGATCTTCATGCCGGAAGACCAAGCCACCGCCCATCTTCAAGCCGGAAGACCCAGCCACCATCCATCTTCATGCCGGAAGACCCAGCCACAATCCCGTCTTCATATTGAAAGACCCAGCCACCACCCATCTTCATGCTGGAAGACCCGGCCACCACCCGTCTTCATGCTGGAAGGCCCAGCCACCACCCGTCTTCATGCCGGAAGACCCAGCCACCACCCATCTCCATGCCGGAAGACCCGGCCACCACCCATCTTCATGCCGGAAGACCCGGCCACCACCCATCTTCATGCCGGAAGACCCGGCCACCACCCATCTTCATGCCGGAAGACCCGGCCACCACCCATCTTCATGCCGGAAGACCCAGCCACCACCCATCTTCATGCCGGAAGACCCAGCCACCACCCATCTTCATGCCGGAAGACCCAGCCACCACCCATCTTCATGCCGGAGGACCCAACAACCACCCATCTTCATGCCGGAAGACCCAGCCACCACCCATCTTCATGCCGGAAGACCCAGCCACCACCCATCTCCATGCCGGAAGACCCAGCCACCACCCATCTTCATGCCGGAAGACCTAGCCACCACCCATCTTCATGCCGGAAGACCCAGCCACCACCTATCCTCATGCCGGAAGACCCAGCCACCACCCATCTTCATGCCGGAAGACCCAGCCACCACCCATCTTCATGCCGGAAGACCCAGCCAACACCCATCTTCATGCCGGAAGACCCAGCCAACACCCATCTTCATGCTGGAAGACCCAGCCAACACCCATCTACATGCCGGAAGACCCAGCCACCACCCATCTCCATGCCGGAAGACCCAGCCACCACCCATCTTCATGCCGGAAGACCCAGCCACCACCCATCTTCATGCCGGAAGACCCAGCCACCACCCATCTCCATGCCGGAAGACCCAGCCACCACTCATCCTTATGACGGAAGACCCAGCCACAACCCATCTTTATGTCGGAAGACCCAGCCATGACCCATCTTCAATGCTCTTACTGAGGGAAGTAGGCCCCATCCATCCTCCCTTCACTATGCTGCAGTCATTTTGTCCCCATTACAGAAAATCACCCCCAAAGAATGATTTCCCCATGCTTCCCAGTTGGGATGGTATTATTGGGGTTAACGTGATCCTTCTTCTTCCTCCAAACACGACAAGTGAAGTTCATACTAAAAAGATCTATTTTGATCTCATCTTTCCCAATGACCTTCTCCTAGGCCTCCTATGGATCATTCAGATGGTCAATGGGTCTGGACATGTTCTAGTGGGACCTTGCTTGCCCAGCAGGATTATTATCTATGACGGTTTAGGGTGTTTCTAGTGGTAATCTGTGAGACTGTGTTCCCGGATCTCTTCAGGACAGTGACCAGGTCCTCCCTTCTATGTCTGGGCTCATTCCTTAACTTCCAAGAATCATCCTGACATCACAAGGCAAGATGTTTTATGGAGACCAAGGAGGGATATAGTCATCTTGTGCCAATTGTCCTGTAGCACGTCCAAGCCTTGTGTCCCTGGTGTCCTCAGACAGCTCTTTGGTCTTGCCGATTGGAGAGGTTGGAGAGTGATGATTGAGGGGATGGACAGGTGTCTGATAGATGTGGATGATACTTGGGGTGAAGCGTCTTCCTATAGCTGCCAGTTATTGACTGCCACGTATAAGGAATATACCGGGTGCACTGGGGGCATCTGTACCTGTCTATGTCCCCCTGTACAGCAGGTTCTTTAAACAGACCCCATCCCTGAAGATAATTTATAGCCAGACCCTTTCTTGCCTCACATATCCTTTCTCCTCATCATTTTGCTTTCACATTAAATCCCTAAATCCGGTTACGGATATTTACGGAGGAGCTTGTGATGACTGCGGCGGTTTCTATGAAGGTCTCTGGTGGTCGCGCTTGGTCTGGAAGAGAAGGGCGTCTCTAAAGAAGAACATCTGAGCCCTTGAGAGACGTCCCAAAGATGTCACCTGTGAAAGAGGCCTAGTCCCTGCGTCTGCACCTCTTCCAGGCCGGTCCTGATCCGGCACTGTCCAGGTTTAATGATGGCGGTCTGGCGGGCCGCCACACCACACGTCTCTCGCCGCCACGCTCTTATTTACTTTTTTGAAAATGGAAACTTGTTAATCTCTCGGAGATCTTTGAATGGAGTTTCTGTCAGACTGAAATGAAAATATTTGCCGGAGTCTGCCGGGGAAAACAGGAATGTGTTGGCTGTCAGGAATGATTTAAGTGTAACGAAGGGCAGAATAAACCGGCGGCCGGGAGGAGGCTCGTTAAATCCATAGGTGAAGGTGTTAATAATAAAAAAAAAGAAAAAAGAAAAGTCCTCCGGAAAACAGAACCTTAGCCGCCCCGGCCGCAGCCGCCCCATGAATGGAATGTGGGGTGTGATGGACGCTGCGCCTTACAGCCGGTTTAACACCCCGACGCCATTGTCATCCTGACGTCATGGATTTACAGATCTGTTTCCAGTCTCATAAAAAAAGAAAGTCCAAACTGGCTCATAAGGCTGAGCGAGGATGAAAGTGAAGTTGGAATATAGGGGGAAGATGTTTTCCTACACACAGCCCACTTCCTGTCCAGTAATTCCAGAAAATGACAATGTTGCTGAAACCCTCCATGGTCTGAGAATAGAAATAGAAGCAGCTTTCCATAAAGGGTCTTTCCACTGACTCCTTTATTATGATATTTTAGACCCCAAAACCCCAAATGCTGGAGACCCCAAAACCCCAAATGCTGGAGCCCCCAAGATGAGCCAAATGCCAGAGCCCCCAAGATGAGCCAAATGCCGGGGACCCCAAGATGAGCCAAATGCCGGGGACCCCAGGATGAGCCAAATGCCGGGGACCCCAGGATGAGCCAAATGCCGGGGACCCCAGGATGAGCCAAATGCCGGAGACCCCAGGATGAGCCAAATGCCGGGGAACCCAGGATGAGCCAAATGCCGGGGAACCCAGGATGAGCCAAATGCCGGGGAACCCAGGATGAGCCAAATGCCGGGGAACCCAGGATGAGCCAAATGCCGGGGAACCCAGGATGAGCCAAATGCCGGGGAACCCAGGATGAGCCAAATGCCGGGGAACCCAGGATGAGCCAAATGCCGGGGAACCCAGGATGAGCCAAATGCCGGGGAACCCAGGATGAGCCAAATGCCGGGGAACCCAGGATGAGCCAAATGCCGGAGACCCCAGGATGAGCCAAATGCCGGAGACCCCAGGATGAGCCAAATGCAGAAGACCCCAGGATGAGCCAAATGCAGAAGACCCCAGGAAGAGCCAAATGCAGAAGACCCCAGGATGAGCCAAATGCCGGAGACCCCAGGAAGAGCCAAATGCCGGAGACCCCAGGATGAGCCAAATGCTGGAGACTGCAGAGCTGAGGACAAATCACCTCCCTGCACCTCACTGGACCTCTGGCCGTGCGCTGCTCCGATCCTGGTGCTGAATGTATTCGGCTTTGGGCACTCATCTGCCTAATGTTCTGACCCGGTGAATGATACTAACAGCAGGAGAGGACCGGGGAGAGGTGAGTACTTCTATCTATCGGGGGTCGACCGGACAGCAGGATGTGCACCCCCGCCATACCCGGTACACAACCGCTGAGCCCAATGATTGGGTGCACTGGTCACATGAATAATGTGACATCACTGCTGCAGGATCGGTGCGGACCAATTAAATGGCAGAGAATGGAAAGTGACAATGGACGATGATTATTTTCTAGAAGCCGATTTTTTTCTTGTTTTAGAATAATCTCGCGTCTCCAAGGATTTTCCATTTTCTTTTACAATTGTATAGAATTATTTTTGGCTATTGACCTCTGTCACCAATGGGTTAAGCCCGGTCCCATTACAGCCCCCATGTACATGCCGCCCCCACCCCCGCCCCCAGAAGGAGCAGTTGGGAAGGGAAAATCGAATGCCCATTAAAGCGTTCCTTGGACGGGATATTGCACGTCCTCGTGAGCCGCGATTTATTACCTGTGTGGAGAAACGGCGCGGCCAAGAGGAAATGACTGACTCCATCTGCAGCTCGGGGCAAAATACACAATTGTTAAAGTGAAATATTATCATTTTCCTAAGCGGCTGCATTTTACTGCAGAGCCATAAAGGAGGGAAGTAAGAGCCAAGCGGCAGCCAATGTACAACAGGAAGACATCAGGGGGACAAAATACTGGAGGACACCATACAGGACCCCGAGACATCCACAGCCCCCATAACTCTGACCTCCACATCCCCCCATAACACTGACCTCCACATCCCCCCCATAACACTGACCTCCACATCCCCCATAACACTGACCTCCACATCCCCCATAACACTGACCTCCACATCCCCCATAACACTGACCTCCACATCCCCCATAACTCTGACCTCCACATCCCCCATAACTCTGACCTCCACATCCCCCCATAACACTGACCCCCACATCCCCCCATAACACTGACCCCCACAGCCCCCCATAACACTGACCCCCCACAGCCCCCCATAACACTGACCCCCCACAGCCCCCATAACACTGACCCCCCACAGCCCCCCATAACACTGACCCCCACAGCCCCCCATAACACTGACCTCCACATCCCCCCCATAACACTGACCCCCACATCCCCCCATAACACTGACCCCCACATATGATCATGTATGGAGAGGACAGTGTGTGGGACATGGGTTGGGGTAGGTCTGTATTCGGTAGGTGCCCCTCTGCTGGATACAATGTAATGTGCAGATGTTTATATGAGGCCGCAGGGTCGGGGGTCAGTCTCTATTTTGGAGACCGTGTATCAGAGTGACATCTCGTCATGTCCCGAGCCTTCACTGTGCTGATTAATGGCTGCCATCACCCAGCCCAAAATACACCTGGCAACATAGCAGAGCCGCATCCGTGACATGACTGGCAGAGAGCAGCGCAGCACGGGGTGGCGGTGCTATTTACAGGACAGATATCAGGCAGCACAGGTGCAGGAAACACACAACCCCCCAATAGCCCCAACCAGGGGCAAAACACAAGGAAAACACCTCCACATCCAGCAATACTGAGAATCACTGCTATAATACTGCCCCCTATGTACAGGAATATAACTACTATAATACTGCTCCCTATGTACAGGAATATAACTACTATAATACTGCCCCCTATGTACAGGAATATAACTACTATAATACTGCCCCCTATGTACAGGAATATAACTACTATAATACTGCCCCCTATGTACAGGAATATAACTACTATAATACTGCCCCCTATGTACAGGAATATAACTACTATAATACTGCCCCCTATGTACAGGAATATAACTACTATAATACTGCCCCCTATGTACAGGAATATAACTACTATAATACTGCCCCCTATGTACAGGAATATAACTACTATAATACTGCTCCCTATGTACAGGAATATAACTACTATAATACTGCCTCCTATGTACAGGAATATAACTACTATAATACTGCCTCCTATGTACAGGAATATAACTACTATAATACTGCTCCCTATGTACAGGAATATAACTACTATAATACTGCCTCCTATGTACAGGAATATAACTACTATAATACTGCCCCCTATGTACAGGAATATAACTACTATAATACTGCCTCCTATGTACAGGAATATAACTACTATAATACTACCTCCTATGTACAGGAATATAACTACTATAATACTGCCCCCTATGTACAAGAATATAACTACTATAATACTGCCCCTATGTACAGGAATATAACTACTATAGTACTGCCTCCTATGTACAGGAATATAACTACTATAATACTACCTCCTATGTACAGGAATATAACTACTATAATACTGCCCCCTATGTACAGGAATATAACTACTATAATACTGCCCCCTATGTACAGGAATATAACTACTATAATACTGCCCCCTATGTACAGGAATATAACTACTATAATACTGCCCCCTATGTACAAGAATATAACTAATATAATACTGCCCCCTATGTACAGGAATATAACTACTATAATACTGCCTCCTATGTACAGGAATATAACTACTATAATACTGCCCCCTATGTACAGGAATATAACTACTATAATACTGCCCCCTATGTACAAGAATATAACTACTATAATACTGCCCCCTATGTACAGGGATATAACTACTATAATACTGCCCCCTATGTACAAGGATATAACTACTATAATACTGCCCCCTATGTACAGGAATATAACTACTATAATACTGCCCCCTATGTACAGGAATATAACTACTATAATACTGCCCCCTATGTACAGGAATATAACTACTATAATACTGCCCCCTATGTACAAGAATATACCTACTATAATACTGCCCCCTATGTACAGGGATATAACTACTATAATACTGCCCCCTATGTACAGGAATATAACTACTATAATACTGCCCCCTATGTACAGGAATATAACTACTATAATACTGCCCCCTATGTACAAGAATATACCTACTATAATACTGCCCCCTATGTACAGGAATATAACTACTATAATACTGCCCCCTATGTACAGGAATATAACTACTATAATACTGCCCCCTATGTACAGGAATATAACTACTATAATACTGCCCCTATGTACAAGAATATAACTACTATAATACTGCCCCCTATGTACAAGAATATAACTACTATAATACTGCCCTTATGTACAGGAATATAACTACTATAATACTGCCCCCTATGTACAGGAATATAACTACTATAATACTGCCCTTATGTACAGGAATATAACTACTATAATACTGCCCCCTATGTACAGGAATATAACTACTATAATACTGCCCCCTATGTACAAGAATATAACTACTATAATACTGCCCCCTATGTACAAGAATATAACTACTATAATACTGCCTCCTATGTACAGGAATATAACTACTATAATACTGCCCCCTATGTACAGGAATATAACTACTATAATACTGCCCCCTATGTACAGGAATATAACTACTATAATACTGCCCCCTATGTACAAGAATATACCTACTATAATACTGCCCCCTATGTACAGGAATATAACTACTATAATACTGCCCCCTATGTACAGGAATATAACTACTATAATACTGCCCCCTATGTACAGGAATATAACTACTATAATACTGCCCCTATGTACAAGAATATACCTACTATAATACTGCCCCCTATGTACAGGAATATAACTACTATAATACTGCCCCCTATGTACAGGAATATAACTACTATAATACTGCCCCCTATGTACAGGAATATAACTACTATAATACTGCCCCTATGTACAAGAATATAACTACTATAATACTGCCCCCTATGTACAAGAATATAACTACTATAATACTGCCCTTATGTACAGGAATATAACTACTATAATACTGCCCCCTATGTACAGGAATATAACTACTATAATACTGCCCCCTATGTACAAGAATATAACTACTATAATACTGCCCCCTATGTACAAGAATATAACTACTATAATACTGCCCCCTATGTACAGGAATATAACTACTTTAATACTGCCCCCTATGTACAAGAATATACCTACTATAATACTGCCCCCTATGTACAGGAATATAACTACTATAATACTGCCCCCTATGTACAGGAATATAACTACTATAATACTGCCCCCTATGTACAGGAATATAACTACTATAATACTGCCCCTATGTACAAGAATATAACTACTATAATACTGCCCCCTATGTACAGGAATATAACTACTATAATACTGCCCCCTATGTACAGGAATATAACTACTATAATACTGCCCCCTATGTACAAGAATATAACTACTATAATACTGCCCCCTATGTACAAGAATATAACTACTATAATACTGCCCCCTATGTACAGGAATATAACTACTATAATACTGCCCCCTATGTACAGGAATATAACTACTATAATACTGCCCCCTATGTACAAGAATATAACTACTATAATACTGCCCCCTATGTACAGGAATATAGCTACTATAATACTGCCCCCTATGTACAGGAATATAGCTACTATAATACTGCCCCCTATGTACAGGAATATAACTACTATAATACTGCCCCCTTGCTGAGAGGTTGTGTGCAGTGTGCGCTCCTGAGGTCTCCTCATGTCTGGAGCTAGCCCGGGGTGGGGAGGTTCTCCAGGCAAGGCCCAGGCTCCGAGGCCTTCCTCTCAGGTAGAAAACTCCCAAACACCTAAGGGTGAAGACACACATGGCGTTTTTGGGCCGTTTTTACTAATTGCGTTTTCAGATCGTTAAAAACGCATGCGTTAAAAAACTATCTGAAAACGCACTTAGTAAAAACGGCCCAAAAACGGCCCAAAAACGCCATGTGTGTCTTCACCCTAAGGGAACGGATGAAATTCCTGCAGTCTCTGGTAAAAGGCAGAATGTCAGCGGCTCCAGTGCAGCCAGAAGTGAAGTAAAGAAAGTGGTTCAGAAAGAAGCAGCAGTAAGTAGCGGTATGTACCTACCTGTGTGGTGAAGCCACCTACCAGTGTGATTGTGCAGCAGAATCCTGTGAGTGATCCTGTGGGGAGTATCAGGCAGGTTGTGCAGGAGCAGAGGAGCCTCCAGCCCCGGCCTCAGCTGTGCCGTGTACACCTCCATCATCCAGGCAGAGGAGGACATCCTGGAGAACCTGCAGAAGCCGGTCCTGATCCGGACTGAGAGAACCAGGTCTGGGAGTGGAGGAAACAGGACTGTGAGATCTGTGGAGGCCGAGGTGAGACCAGCAGGGAGGCCTCAAGCTGCTACCAGCGCTGTCACTGGCAGGAAAGTGGGACCCAGTTCCCAACATGGACATTGTACCCCCCCAGTAGTGACAGCCGCAGCGCGCCAGAGCCCACCAGCGGCACAGAGGCCCGGACCCAGCAAAGTACCAGTACCTACCTTGTGTACGTCTGTAACACCTCCCAGCGCTGTGACCAAGAGCACACCTGAGCTCCACCTGGCTGACCAGATCCCAGCGCTGTGTGCACCTGAGCTCCACCTGGCCCACCAGATCCCAGCGCTGTGTGCACCTGAGCTCCACCTGGCCGACCAGATCCCAGCACTGTGCGCACCTGAGCCCCTCCTGGCTGACCAGATCCCAGCGCTGTGTGCACCTGAGCTCCACCTGGCCGACCAGATCCCAGCGCTGCGTGCACCTGAGCTCCACCTGGCCGACCAGATCCCAGCGCTGTGTGCACCTGAGCTCCACCTGGCCGACCAGATCCCAGCGCTGTGTGCACCTGAGCCCCTCCTGGCCGACCAGATCCCAGCGCTGCGTGCACCTGAGCTCCGCCTGGCTGACCAGATCCCAGCGCTGTGTGCACCTGAGCTCAGCCTGGCCGACCAGATCCCAGCGCTGCGTGCACCTGAGCTCCACCTGGCCGACCAGATCCCAGCGCTGTGTGCACCTGAGCTCCACCTGGCCGACCAGATCCCAGCGCTGTGTGCACCTGAGCTCCACCTGGCCGACCAGATCCCAGCGCTGCGTGCACCTGAGCTCCGCCTGGCTGACCAGATCCCAGCGCTGTGTGCACCTGAGCTCAGCCTGGCCGACCAGATCCCAGCGCTGTGTGCACCTGAGCTCCACCTGGCTGACCAGATCCCAGCGCTGCGTGCACCTGAGCTCCACCTGGCCGACCAGATCCCAGCGCTGTGTGCACCTGAGCTCCACCTGGCCGACCAGATCCCAGCGCTGTGTGCTCCTGAGCTCCACCTGGCCGACCAGATCCCAGCGCTGTGTGCACCTTAGCTCCACCTGGCTGACCAGATCCCAGCGCTGCGTGCACCTGAGCTCCACCTGGCCGACCAGATCCCAGCTCTGGTGAAAACACTGGAGAGTCTAAGGGTGCAGTCACATGTTGCAGTTAAAACTGCATGGCAATCAGCTGTGAGGTGGTTTTAGGTGCAGTTTTGTCAATTGAACAGGTGAAAGACATGAACTGAACGGTGAATTTGATTTTGAAGGAGAAACTGCTCCACAAATGTCATTCACTCGTTCAATTGACAAAACTGCACCTAAAACCAACTCAAAGCTGATTGCCATGCAGTTTTAACTGCAACGTGTGACTGCACCCTGACACAACAAAAGCTTGCAGAGCAAGCCTGGACCACCCTCTAGTGTGCGGGCACCACAAGTCCCAGCAACGTGCAGAGCAAGCCTGGACCACCCTCTAGAGTGCGGGCACCACAAGTCCCAGCAACGTGCAGAGCAAGCCTGGACCACCCTCTAGTGTGCGGGCACCACAAGTCCCAGCAACGTGCAGAGCAAGCCTGGACCACCCTCTAGTGTGCGGGCACCACAAGTCCCAGCAACGTGCAGAGCAAGCCTGGACCACCCTCTAGTGTGCGGGCACCACAAGTCCCAGCAACGTGCAGAGCAAGCTTAGACCACCCTCTAGTGTGCGGGCACCACAAGTCCCAGCAACGTGCAGAGCAAGCCTGGACCACCCTCTAATGTGCGGGCACCACAAGTCCCAGCAACGTGCAGAGCAAGCCTGGACCACCCTCTAATGTGCAGGCACCACAAGTCCCAGCATCCGGCAACCTGCAGAGCAAGCCTGGACCATCCTCTAGTGTGGGGGCACCACAAGTCCCAGCAACGTGCAGCGCAAGCCTGGACCACCCTCTAGTGTGTGGGCACCACAAGTCCCAGCAACGTGCAGAGCAAGCCTGGACCACCCTCTAGTGTGCGGGCACCACAAGTCCCAGCAGCGTGCAGAGCAAGCCTGGACCACCCTCTAGTGTGCGGGCACCACAAGTCCCAGCAACGTGCAGAGCAAGCCTGGACCACCCTCTAATATGCGGGCACCACAAGTCCCAGCAACGTGCAGAGCAAGCCTGGACCACCCTCTAGTGTGCGGGCACCACAAGTCCCAGCAACGTGCAGAGCAAGCCTGGACCACCCTCTAGTGTGCGGGCACCACAAGTCCCAGCAACGTGCAGAGCAAGCCTGGACCACCCTCTAGTGTGCGGGCACCACAAGTCCCAGCAACGTGCAGAGCAAGCCTGGACCATCCTCTAGTGTGCGGGCACCACAAGTCCCAGCAACGTGCAGAGCAAGCCTGGACCACCCTCTAATGTGCGGGCACCACAAGTCCCAGCAATCTGCAGAGCAAGCCTGGACCACCCTCTAATGTGCGGGCACCACAAGTCCCAGCAACGTGCAGAGCAAGCCTGGACCACCCTCTAATGTGCGGGCACCACAAGTCCCAGCAACGTGCAGAGCAAGCCTGGACCACCCTCTAATGTGCGGGCACCACAAGTCCCAGCAACGTACAGAGCAAGCCTCGACCACCCTCTAGTGTGCGGGCACCACAAGTCCCAGCAACGTGCAGAGCAAGCCTAGACCACCCTCTAGTGTGCGGGCACCACAAGTCCCAGCAATGTGCAGAGCAAGCCTGGACCACCCTCTAATGTGCGGGCACCACAAGTCCCAGCAATGTGCAGAGCAAGCCTGGACCACCCTCTAATGTGCGGGCACCACAAGTCCCAGCAATGTGCAGAGCAAGCCTGGACCACCCTCTAATGTGCGGGCACCACAAGTCCCAGCAACGTGCAGAGCAAGCCTGGACCACCCTCTAGTGTGCGGGCACCACAAGTCCCAGCAACGTGCAGAGCAAGCCTGGACCACCCTCTAGTGTGCGGGCACCACAAGTCCCAGCAACGTGCAGAGCAAGCCTGGACCACCCTCTAGTGTGCGGGCACCACAAGTCCCAGCAACGTGCAGAGCAAGCCTGGACCACCCTCTAGTGTGCGGGCACCACAAGTCCCAGCAGCGTGCAGAGCAAGCCTGGACCACCCTCTAGTGTGCGGGCACCACAAGTCCCAGCAGCGTGCAGAGCAAGCCTGGACCACCCTCTAGTGTGTGGGCACCACAAGTCCCAGCATCCCACACAACCCAGGAGGTAACACTGCAGCAGCACAGCAGAGCTCCCAGGTGACGCCTGAGCGGGACCATCAGGACTCTGCTGTGCCAGTTACTGACTGCTGATACCTCTGTGGCTGATACTGCTGATACCTCTGTGTCTGATGCTGCTGATACCTCTGTGGCTGATACTGCTGATACCTCTGTGGCTGATGCTGCTGATACCTCTGTGGCTGATGCTGCTGATACCTCTGTGTCTGATGCTGCTGATACCTCTGTGTCTGATGCTGCTGATACCTCTGTGTCTGATGCTGCTGATACCTCTGTGTCTGATGCTGCTGATACCTCTGTGTCTGATGCTGCTGATACCTCTGTGTCTGATACTGCTGATATCTCTGTGTCTGATGCTGCTGATACCTCTGTGGCTGATGCTGCTGATACCTCCGTGTCTGATGCTGCTGATACCTCTGTGTCTGATGCCGCTGATACCTCTGTGTCTGATACTGCTGATACCTCTGTCTCAGATACTGCTGATACCTCTGTGTCTGATGCTGCTGATACCTCTGTGTCTGATGCTGCTGATACCTCTGTGTCTGATACTGCTGATACCTCTGTGGCTGATGCTGCTGATACCTCTGTGGCTGATACTGCTGATACCTCTGTGTCTGATACTGCTGACACCTCTGTGGCTGATACTGCTGACACCTCTGTGGCTGATACTGCTGACACCTCTGTGTCTGATGCTGCTGATATCTGTGTCTGATGCTGCTGATATCTCTGTGACTGATACTGCTGATACCTCTGTGGCTGATGCTGCTGATACCTCTGTATCTGATGCTGCTGATACCTCTGTGTCTGATGCTGCTGATATCTGTGTCTGATGCTGCTGATATCTCTGTGACTGATACTGCTGATACCTCTGTGGCTGATGCTGCTGATACCTCTGTGTCTGATGCTGCTGATACCTCTGTGTCTGATGCTGCTGATACCTCTGTGTCTGATGCTGCTGATACCTCTGTCTCAGATACTGCTGATACCTCTGTGTCTGATGCTGCTGATACCTCTGTGGCTGATGCTGCTGATACCTCTGTGGCTGATGCTGCTGATACCTCTGTGGCTGATGCTGCTGATACCTCTGTGGCTGATGCTGCTGATACATCTGTGGCTGATACTGCTGATACCTCTGTGTCTGATGCTGCTGATATCTGTGTCTGATGCTGCTGATATCTCTGTGACTGATACTGCTGATACCTCTGTGGCTGATGCTGCTGATACCTCTGTATCTGATGCTGCTGATACCTCTGTGTCTGATGCTGCTGATATCTCTGTGACTGATACTGCTGATACCTCTGTGTCTGATGCTGCTGATACCTCTGTGTCTGATGCTGCTGATACCTCTGTGTCTGATGCTGCTGATACCTCTGTGTCTGATGCTGCTGACACCTCTGTGTCTGATGCTGCTGACACCTCTGTGTCTGATGCTGCTGATACCTCTGTGTCTGATACTGCTGATACCTCTGTGTCTGATGCTGCTGATACCTCTGTGGCTGATGCTGCTGATACCTCTGTGGCTGATACTGCTGACACCTCTGTGGCTGATGCTGCTGATACCTCTGTGTCTGATGCTGCTGATACCTCTGTGGCTGATGCTGCTGATATCTGTGGCTGATGCTGCTGATACCTCTGTGGCTGATACTGCTGATACCTCTGTGGCTGATACTGCTGACACCTCTGTGGCTGATGCTGCTGATACCTCTGTGTCTGATGCTGCTGATACCTCTGTGGCTGATGCTGCTGATACCTCTGTGGCTGATGCTGCTGATACCTCTGTGGCTGATGCTGCTGATACCTCTGTGGCTGATGCTGCTGATACCTCTGTGGCTGATACTGCTGATACCTCTGTGGCTGATACTGCTGATACCTCTGTGGCTGATACTGCTGATACCTCTGTGGCTGATACTGCTGATACCTCTGTGTCTGATACTGCTGATACCTCTGTGTCTGATACTGCTGATACCTCTGTGGCTGATGCTGCTGATACCTCTGTGGCTGATGCTGCTGATACCTCTGTGGCTGATGCTGCTGATACCTCTGTGGCTGATACTGCTGATACCTCTGTGGCTGATACTGCTGATACCTCTGTGTCTGATGCTGCTGATACCTCTGTGTCTGATACCGCTGATACCTCTGTGGCTGATGCTGCTGATACCTCTGTGTCTGATGCCGCTGATACCTCTGTGTCTGATACTGCTGATACCTCTGTCTCAGATACTGCTGATACCTCTGTGTCTGATGCTGCTGATACCTCTGTGTCTGATGCTGCTGATACCTCTGTGGCTGATGCTGCTGATACCTCTGTGGCTGATGCTGCTGATACCTCTGTGTCTGATGCTGCTGATACCTCTGTGTCTGATGCTGCTGATACCTCTGTGTCTGATGCTGCTGATACCTCTGTGTCTGATGCTGCTGATACCTCTGTGTCTGATACTGCTGATACCTCTGTGGCTGATACTGCTGATACCTCTGTGGCTGATGCTGCTGATATCTCTGTGTCTGATACTGCTGATATCTCTGTGTCTGATACTGCTGATACCTCTGTGGCTGATGCTGCTGATACCTCTGTGTCTGATGCTGCTGACACCTCTGTGGCTGATACCTCTGTGTCTGATGCTGCTGATACCTCTGTGGCTGATGCTGCTGATATCTCTGTGTCTGATAATTTTCCAGCAGAAGGGGCTTCACCATCTGTCTGGGATGTTGTTATAGAGCAGGCAGAGCAGTGTACAGAGGCTGGGGACATAGAGGCTGATGTTAGGGAGGAGGTAGCGCAGTCCAGAGCTCAGGATTTTCCTCCGTTAGTTCCTGGTATTGGTGTAGCTCCTCATAGCTCAGGTGCTCCGGAGCCCCCACAGCGGCGCCCCCAGTCACAGCGTGGTACCGGTACTGGTCCAAACCTCCTCTGGCAATGCCTGGAGTCGGGGTGCACCATCCTTTATGTCCGGCTCACCATCCTTTATGTCCCGGTGAGGTCACGCCAGTACCATAATATAACCCAGCACCTGCCCAACTCCTTCTTTATAGGCTGTGAGAAGGGGGTATGCTTCTATCAAGGTCGGCCCCGTAGAGGCTTTAGGTGTGGTAGGGCCGGTCACGTGGCCAGACACCGGGCATGTGAGTGTGGATGAGGGTGGACAGAAGCGCAGATGTGACCGTGACTGTGAACAGATTCGGCGTGTTGTCTGAGTCAGATGCGGAGGAAGAACTAGAGAGAGAACTAGAGAATGGTGGAAGAATATGAGGATGAGCCAGATGCAGATCCCCCATCTAAACGGAGACCTCATGCAGCAGGACCAGAGTCTGAATCAGACATGGAGACGGGTGGTCAGCAGGAGGGCTCGGACTTATGATGATGGGGTTACTCTCTCTGCTTCCTCTTATGGCTCTAATGGTGGATTTTCAACTAAAAGTCATCTCCAATATCTGGACGCTGATGTCTTTTTCCTACAGGAGACTCATCTCCACAGTCCTAGTCTCTTCCGAGAAGCAGAGAGGGAATGGCGCTCCGGGCCGTCCATCTGGTCACTGTCTGTGGAGCCGTGTGCCGGGGTCTCCATACTGTTTAATACCCACGATGTCACCATTCACAGACTTACCGAGGTGTCGATGGGAAGATGTTTGGTGCTGGAGGTTACCATCCGAGGTAGAAGGCTCCGGCTTATCAATATCTATGGTCCACAGACAGTGACTGACAGAGTCAATCTATTTAATGAGATGAAGCCCGATCTCTTCACATCTGCTCCTGTCATCATGACGGGCGACTTTAATGCCACTAGAACAACCAGTGACAGACCGAGTGGTAGACCGCTGGCAAGAGACTCTGAGGTCCTGAACTCCATCATCGCGCAGTCAGGTTTGTCTGATGTGTTTGTGCAGGGCGGTAGGAAACCAAAATGTCTAGTCGGATAGACCTGGCGCTGGTGAGTCCAATGGAGGTCATTGGGGATAAAAATGAGAAGACTGTTCCATTCTCCGATCACCCGGCCTAGATCCTACTGAGCGGCCTGATATGGGCAGGGACTATGGAGACTCAGCTCTAGTCTGTTAGAGGAAGCCCTTGTCCAGAAACATGTCCACTCTCTACTGCAGTGTGTATTTCTATAATCACATATCTGACTGGTGGGAGAACGTCAAGGAGGAGATCAGGTCCCTCTTAAAGAGACTGTCAGTGAAGAAGGGTAAGAGTAAGTACAGCCAGTATCTCAAGCTGCGGAAAGAATTGGAGTCACTGTATTCGGTGGGAGGGGGGGACAAACAAAAGATTGACCGACTGAAGTCTGAGATAAAGCAGTATCAGTACAGCCGCTACACGTCCCTGGTAATAGAAAGAGATTACGGAAAACTAGGCGTTCCTGATCCGTATGAAAATTGCCGGGAACGTGTGGCCAAGAAATCGGTCACAGGTCTCACTGACTCCCAGGGAGTTTTACAGGAATCTCGGGAGGGTATCCTGGGGGTGGTGAGATCCTACTATGCTGAGTTATTTCAGAGGAAGGTTTTGGACAAAGACAAAATGGTTCAATTCTTGGAGGCAACTCCAGGCCCTGACACTAGTGATTTGGACTTTTCTCCTTTGACAGCAGGAATAACAGAGGAGGAGGTTAAAGAGGCCATTGATAAGTTACATCTGAAGAAGGCACCAGGTCCTGATGGTATTACAGCAGAATTCTATAAGAAGTTTAAAGACCTCTTAGCCCCGATCCTTGTGGATGTGTTTACAAATTGTCTAGAAAATCACCTGATGCCTCCATCCATGAGAGTGTCCTCCCTTATTCTGCTGTCCAAAGGGAAAGAGCCTAGTGACATCAAGAACTGGAGGCCGATGTCGACAGGAAGATTCTGGCAAAAATCCTCTTCTCTAGATTAGTCTGTTTGTCCCCGGCACTGTTGGCAGGCTCTCAGTACGGCACAGTAAGAGGGCGGAACATCTCTGGAGCAGTCATCTCGATAAGGGAGATGTTTGAGAGATGTAAAGCTCTGAGGTGTGGGAGATATGTTGTAGGTCTGGACCAGGCTAAAGCCTTTGACAGGGTTGACCACGATTATCTATGGGCCACGTTGTCACAGTCCGGTATTCCGGGTCAGTATACAGACTGGCTGTGTGTATATAGCGCTGTATGGTCACACGTGGCGGCTGCTGGACACGTTTCCTGTATTGTGCCCTGCGTCACGTTGTTTACATTCCCTCGGATCTCGCTGTCAGCAGCTCTAAGACGTCTGTCAGCGAAACGCGCTCCTTAAACATTAAATCTTTGCCTCTCATCAGGAGGAGGTGAGGAGAAATGAACATTTCACATGTCAGCGCAGTCTCCCCGGGGCCACAGGGCAGCGCGGGGCCTGACACCCCCCACACAGGTGCAGCACCGGCCCGGAACCACCACGGTCCAGTAGCCATGTGTAGCCCCAGGGAACCGTGTAATGTATTCAGCCCTCATACTGTATGGGCCTCATGACATGGGGGGGTCGGGACGACATCTACGGTATATCTTATTATATTATATGCAGTCCCCCTTATTATATTATATGCAGCCCCCCCTTATTATATTATATACAGCCCCCCTTATTATATTATATGCACCCCCTTATTATATTACATGCAGCCCCCCTTATTATATTATATGCAGCCCCCCCTTATTATATTATATGCAGCCCCCCTTATTATATTATATGAAGCCCCCCTTATTATATTATATACAGCCACTTATTATATTATATACAGCCACTTATTATATTATATGCAGCCCCCCTTATTATATTATATGCAGCCCCTTATTATATTATATACAGCCACTTATTATATTATATACAGCCACTTATTATATTATATACAGCCCCCTTATTATATTATATGCAGCCCCCCCTTATTATATTATATGCAGCCCCCCCTTATTATATTATATGCAGCCCCCCTTATTATATTATATGAAGCCCCCCTTATTATATTATATACAGCCACTTATTATATTATATACAGCCACTTATTATATTATATGCAGCCCCCCTTATTATATTATATGCAGCCCCTTATTATATTATATGAACCACCTTATTATATTATATACAGCCCCCTTATTATATTATATGCAGCCCCCCCTTATTATATTATATGCAGCCCCCCATTATTATATTATATGCAGCCCCCCCTTATTATATTATATGAAGCCCCCCTTATTATATTATATACAGCCACTTATTATATTATATGCAGCCCCCCTTATTATATTATATGCAGCCCCCCATTATTATATTATATGCAGCCCCCCCTTATTATATTATATGAAGCCCCCCTTATTATATTATATACAGCCACTTATTATATTATATGCAGCCCCCCTTATTATATTATATGCAGCCACTTATTATATTACCCTGTTTCCCCGAAAATAAGACAGTGTCTTATATTAATTTTTGCTCCTTAAGAGGCACTAGGTCTTATTTTCAGGGGATGTCTTATTTTTCCATGTACAAGAATTTACATTTATTGGTGAACCAAAAAAAAATTAACTTCTAAAACATCCTTATTACTCTCCAAACTTTGAACTATTGGAATTTTTGGCCCCAATCTCTCATGTTTAGCAATAGAACTTTCCTTAAATGAGCACTTCATATCCATGTAGCAGCTTGTAGCGTATTTGTCCTGCAACAGTCAGTGATTTTATTCTGTAATTCTTCCTGCATGTCACAACCTCTTGCAGCATCTAAAAAATCTACTAATACTAATGTATGACATGGGGGTCGCTAGGTCTTATTTTCAGGGGAGGCCTTACATTTCTAAGATTGAACAAAATTGTACTAGGTCTTATTTTCGGGGGATGTCCTATTTTAGGGGAAACAGGGTATATACAGCCCCCCTTATTATATTATATGCAGCCCCCCTTATTATATTATATGCATCCCCCTTATTATATTATATGCAGCCACTTATTATATTATATACAGCCCCCCTTATTATATTATATGCAGCCCTTATTATATTATATGCAGCCCCCCCTTATTATATTATATACAGCCCCCCTTATTATATTATATGCAGCCCCCTTATTATATAATATGCAGCCCCTTATTATATAATATGCAGCCCCCCTTATTATATAATATGCAGCCCCCCTTATTATATTATATGCAGCCCCTTATTATATTATATGCAGCCCCCCCTTATTATATTATATGCAGCCCCCCCTTATTATATTATATGCAGCCCCCCTTATTATATTATATGCAGCCCCTTATTATATTATATGCAGCCCCCACTTATTATATTATATGCAGCCCCCCTAAATATATTATATGCAGCCCCCCTTATTATATTATATGCAGCCCCCCCTTATTATATTATATGCAGCCCCCTTATTATATTATATGCAGCCCCCACTTATTATATTATATGCAGCCCCCCTAAATATATTATATGCAGCCCCCCTTATTATATTATATGCAGCCCCCCCTTATTATATTATATGCAGCCCCCTTATTATATTATATACACCCCCTTATTATATTATATGCAGCCCCCCCTTATTATATTATATGTAGCCCCCCGTTATTATATTATATACAGCCCCCCTTATTATATTATATGCAGCCCTTATTATATTATATGCAGCCCCCCCTTATTATATACAGCCCCCCTTATTATATTATATGCAGCCCCTTATTATATTATATGCAGCCCCCTTATTATATTATATGCAGCCCCCCTTATTATATTATATGCAGCCCCTTATTATATTATATGCATCCCACTTATTATATTATATGCAGCCCCCTTATTATATTATATGCAGCCCCCTTATTATATTATATGCATCCCACTTATTATATTATATGCAGCCCCCTTATTATATTATATGCAGCCCCCTTATTATATTATATGCAGCCCCCCTTATTATATTATATGCAGCCCCTTATTATATTATATGCAGCCCCCCCTTATTATATTATATGCAGCCCCTTATTATATTATATGCAGCCCCCTTATTATATTATATGCACCCCTTTATTATATTATATGCAGCCCCCCTTATTATATTATATGCCGCCCCTTATTATATTATATACAGCCCCCCTTATTATATAATATGCAGCCCCCTTATTATATTATATGCAGCCCCTTATTATATTATATGCATCCCCCTTATTATATTATATGCAGCCCCTTATTATATTATATACAGCCCCCCTTATTATATAATATGCACCCCCTTATTATATTATATGCAGCCCCCCTTATTATTATATGCAGCCCCCCTTATTATTATATGCAGCCCCCCTTATTATATTATATGCACCCCCTTATTATATTATATGCATCCCCTTTATTATATTATATGCAGCCCCCCCTTATTATATTATATGCACCTCATTATTATATTATATGCAGCCCCCCTTATTATATTATATGCACCCCCTTATTATATTATATGCATCCCCCTTATTATATTATATACAGCCCCCCTTATTATATTATATGCATCCCCTTTATTATATTATATGCAGCCCCCCCCTTATTATATTATATACAGCCCCCCTTATTATATTATATGCATCCCCCTTATTATATAATATGCAGCCCCCCTTATTATATTATATGCATCCCCCTTATTATATAATATGCAGCCCCCCTTATTATATTATATGCATCCCCCTTATTATATAATATGCAGCCCCCCTTATTATATTATATGCAGCCCCCTTATTATATTATATGCAGCCCCCCTTTATTATATTATATGCATCCCCCTTATTATATTATATACAGCCCCCCTTATTATATTATATGCATCCCCTTTATTATATTATATGCATCCCCTTTATTATATTATATGCAGCCCCCCTTATTATATTATATACAGCCCCCCTTATTATATTATATGCAGCCCCCTTTATTATATTATATGCATCCCCCTTATTATATTATATGCAGCCCCCCCTTATTATATTATATGCATCCCCCTTATTATATAATATGCAGCCCCCCCTTATTATATTATATGCATCCCCCTTATTATATTATATGCAGCCCCCCTTATTATATTATATTCATCCCCCTTATTATATTATATGCAGCCCCCTTATTATATTATATGCAGCCCCCTTATAATATTATATGCAGCCCCCTTATTATATTATATGCACCCCCTTATTATATAATATGAACCCCTTATTACATGCACCCCCTTATTGTATTATATGCACCCCCTTATTATATAATATACACCCCCTTTATTATATTATATACAGCCCCCCCTTATTATATTATATGCAGCCCCCTTATTATATTATATGCAGCCACCCTAATTATATAATATGCAGCCCTTATTATATTACCGTGTATACTCGAGTATAAGCCGAGACCCCTAATTTTACCACCAAAAACTGGGAAAACCTATTGACTCGAGTATAAGCCGAGGGTGGGAAATGCATTGGTCACAGACCCCCCAGTATATAGCCAGCCCCCTGTAGTATACAGCCAGCCCTGCCTGTCCCCACTAATATACAGCACTGCCCAGCCTGCCTCCATGCAGTACACAGCCAGCCCTGCCTGCCCCTATGTAGTATACAGCCAGCCCAGCCTGCCCCCTGTAGTATACAGCCAGCCCTGCCTGTCCCCACTAATATACAGCACTGCCCAGCCTGCCCCCATGCAGTACACAGCCAGCCCTGCCTGCCCCTATGTAGTATACAGCCAGCCCAGCCTGCCCCCTGTAGTATACAGCCAGCCCAGCCGGCCCTTGTAGTATACAGCCAGCCCAGCCTGCCCCCTGTAGTATACAGCCAGCCCAGCCTGCTCCCAGTAGTATACAGCCAGCCCAGCCTGCCCCCTGTAGTATACAGCCAGCCCAGCCTGCCCCCTGTAGTATACAGCCAGCCCAGCCTGCCCCCTGTAGTATACAGCCAGCCCAGCCTGCCCCCTGTAGTATACAGCCAGCCCAGCCTGCCCCCTGTAGTATACAGCCAGCCCAGCCTGCCCCCTGTAGTATACAGCCAGCCTAGCCTGCCTTCTGTAGTATAGAGCCAGCCTAGCCTGCCTTCTGTAGTATACAGCCAGCCCAGCCTGCCCCCTGTAGTATACAGCCAGCCCAGCCTGCTCCCAGTAGTATACAGCCAGCCCAGCCTGCCCCTAGTAGTATACAGCAAGCCCAGCCTGCCCCCTGTAGTATACAGCCAGCCCAGCCTGCCCCCTGTAGTATACAGCCAGCCTAGCCTGCCTTCTGTAGTATAGAGCCAGCCTAGCCTGCCTTCTGTAGTATACAGCCAGCCCAGGCAGCCCCCTGTAGTATACAGCCAGCCCAGGCAGCCCCCATTAGTACACAGCCAGTCCAGCCTGCCCCCATTAGTATACAGCACTGCCCAGCCTGCCCCCACTAGTATACAGCACTGCCCAGCCTGCCCGCAGTAGTATACAGCCAGCCCACCTGCCCCCTGTAGTATACAGCCAGCCCCCTGTAGTATACAGCCAGCCCCCTGTAGTATACAGCCTGCCTCCTGTAGTATACAGCCTGTCCCCTGTAGTATACAGCCTGTCCCCTGTAGTATACAGCCTGCCCCCACTAGTATACAGCCAGCCCAGCTTGCCCCCACTAGTATACAGCCAGCCCAGCCTTCCCCCCACTAGTATACAGCCAGCCCAGCCTGCCCCCAGTAGTATACAGCCAGTCCAGCCTGCCTTCATTAGTATACAGCCAGCCCAGCCTGCCCCCTGTAGTATACAGCCAGCCAAGCCTGCCCCCTGTAGTATACAGCCAGCCCAGGCAGCCCCCTGTATTATACAGCCAGTCCAGCCTGCCCCCTGTAGTATACAGCCAGTCCAGCCTGCCCCCACTAGTATACAGCACTGCCCAGCCGGCCCCCAGTAGTATACAGCCAGCCCGCCTTCCCCTTGTAGTATACAGCCAGCCCCCTGTAGTATACAGCCAGCCCCCTGTAGTATACAGCCAGCCCCTTGTAGTATACAGCCAGCCCCCTGTAGTATACAGCCACCAGCCCCCTGTAGTATACAGCCACCAGCCCCCTGTAGTATACAGCCACCAGCCCCCTGTAGTATACAGCCTGCCCCCTGTAGTATACAGCCTGCCCCCTGTAGTATACAGCCTGCCCCCTGTAGTATGCAGCCTGCCCAGCCTGCCCCCAGTAGTATACAGCCAGCCCAGCCTGCCCCCAGTAGTATACAGCCAGCCCAGCCTGCCCCCAGTAGTATACAGCCAGCCCAGCCTGCCCCCTGTAGTATAAAGCCAGCCCAGCCTGCCCCCTGTAGTATAAAGCCAGCCCAGCCTGCCCCCTGTAGTATAAAGCCAGCCCAGGCAGCCCCCTGTAGTATACAGCCAGCCCAGCCTTCCCCCTGTAGTATACAGCCAGCCCAGCCTTCCCCCTGTAGTATACAGCCAGCCCAGCCTTCCCCCTGTAGTATACAGCCAGCCCAGCCTTCCCCCTGTAGTATACAGCCAGCCCAGCGTGCCCCCTGTAGTATACAGCCAGCCTAGCCTGCCTTCTGTAGTATACAGCCAGCCCAGGCAGCCCCCTGTAGTATACAGCCAGCCCAGGCAGCCCCTGTAGTATACAGCCAGCCCAGCCAGCCCCCTGTAGTACACAGCCAGTCCAGCCTGCCCCCACTAGTATACAGCACTGCCCAGCCTGCCCCCACTAGTATACAGCACTGCCCAGCCTGCCCCCAGTAGTATACAGCCAGCCCACCTGCCCCCTGTAGTATACAGCCCGCCCCCTGTAGTATACAGCCCGCCCCCTGTAGTATACAGCCTGCCCCCTGTAGTATACAGCCTGCCCCCTGTAGTATGCAGCCTGCCCCCAGTAGTATACAGCCAGCCCAGCCTGCCCCCAGTAGTATACAGCCAGCCCAGCCTGCCCCCAGTAGTATACAGCCAGCCCAGCCTGCCCCCAGTAGTATACAGCCAGCCCAGCCTGCCCCCTGTAGTATACAGCCAGCCCAGGCAGCCCCCTGTAGTATACAGCCAGCCCAGCCTGCCCTCTGTAGTATACAGCCAGCCCAGCCTGCCCTCTGTAGTATACAGCCAGCCCAGCCTGCCCTCTGTAGTATACAGCCAGCCCAGCCTTCCCCCTGTAGTATACAGCCAGCCCAGCGTGCCCCCTGTAGTATACAGCCAGCCTAGCCTGCCTTCTGTAGTATACAGCCAGCCCAGGCAGCCCCCTGTAGTATACAGCCAGCCCAGGCAGCCCCTGTAGTATACAGCCAGCCCAGCCAGCCCCCTGTAGTACACAGCCAGTCCAGCCTGCCCCCACTAGTATACAGCACTGCCCAGCCTGCCCCCACTAGTATACAGCACTGCCCAGCCTGCCCCCACTAGTATACAGCACTGCCCAGCCTGCCCCCACTAGTATACAGCACTGCCCAGCCTGCCCCCAGCAGTATACAGCCAGCCCACCTGCCCCCTGTAGTATACAGCCTGCCCCCTGTAGTATACAGCCTGCCCCCTGTAGTATACAGCCTGCCTCCTGTAGTATACAGCCTGTCCCCTGTAGTATACAGCCTGCCCCCACTAGTATACAGCCAGCCCAGCTTGCCCCCACTAGTATATAGCCAGCCCAGCCTGCCCCCACTAGTATACAGCCAGCCCAGCCTTCCCCCCACTAGTATACAGCCAGCCCAGCCTGCCCCCAGTAGTATACAGCCAGTCCAGCCTGCCTTCAGTAGTATACAGCCAGCCCAGCCTGCCCCCTGTAGTATACAGCCAGCCAAGCCTGCCCCCTGTAGTATACAGCCAGCCCAGGCAGCCCCCTGTAGTATACAGCCAGTCCAGCCTGCCCCCTGTAGTATACAGCCAGTCCAGCCTGCCCCCACTAGTATACAGCACTGCCCAGCCGGCCCCCAGTAGTATACAGCACTGCCCAGCCGGCCCCCAGTAGTATACAGCCAGCCCGCCTTCCCCATGTAGTATACAGCCAGCCCCCTGTAGTATACAGCCACCAGCCCCCTGTGGTATACAGCCTGCCCCCTGTAGTATACAGCCTGCCCAGCCTGCCCCCACTAGTATACAGCCAGCCCAGCCTGCCCCCACTAGTATACAGCCAGCCCAGCCTTCCCCCCACTAGTATACAGCCTGCCCCCAGTAGTATACAGCGAGTCCAGCCTGCCTTCAGTAGTATACAGCCAGCCCAGCCTGCCCCCTGTAGTATACAGCCAGCCCAGCCTGCCCCCTGTAGTATACAGCCAGCCCAGCCTGCCCCCACTAGTATACAGCCAGCCCAGCCTGCCCCCCACTAGTATACAGCCAGCCCAGCCTGCCCCCCACTAGTATACAGCCAGCCCAGCCTGCCCCCCACTAGTATACAGCCAGCCCAGCCTGCCCCCCACTAGTATACAGCCAGCCCAGCCTGCCCCCCCACTAGTATACAGCCAGCCCAGCCTGCCCCCCACTAGTATACAGCCAGCCCAGCCTGCCCCTCACTAGTATACAGCACTGCCCAGCCTGCCCCCAGTAGTATACAGCCAGCCCCCTGTAGTATACAGCCACCCCAGCCTGCCCCCACTAGTATACAGCCAGCCCAGCCAGCCCCCTGTAGTATAGAGCCAGCCCAGCCAGCCCCCTGTAGTATACAGCCTGCCCCTAGTAGTATACAGCCAGCCCAGCCTGCCCCCTGTAGTATACAGCCAGCCCAGCCTGCCCCCTGTAGTATACAGCCAGCCCAGCCTGCCCCCTGTAGTATACAGCCAGCCCAGCCTGCCCCCTGTAGTATACAGCCAGCCCAGCCTGCCCCCAGTAGTATACAGCCTGCCCCCAGTAGTATACAGCCAGCCCAGCCTGCCCCCAGTAGTATACAGCCAGCCCAGCCTGCCCCCAGTAGTATACAGCCAGCCCAGCCTGCCCTCAGTAGTATACAGCCTGCCCCCAGTAGTATACAGCCAGCCCAGCCTGCCCCCAGTAGTATACAGCCAGCCCAGGCAGCCCCCTGTAGTATACAGCCAGCCCAGGCAGCCCCCTGTAGTATACAGCCAGCCCAGGCAGCCCCCTGTAGTATACAGCCAGCCCAGGCAGCCCCCTGTAGTATACAGCCAGCCCAGGCAGCCCCCTGTAGTATACAGCCAGCCCAGGCAGCCCCCTGTAGTATACAGCCAGCCCAGCCTGCCCCCTGTAGTATACAGCCAGCCCAGCCTGCCCCCAGTAGTATACAGCCTGCCCCCAGTAGTATACAGCCAGCCCAGCCTGCCCCCAGTAGTATACAGCCAGCCCAGCCTGCCCCCAGTAGTATACAGCCAGCCCAGGCAGCCCCCTGTAGTATACAACCATCCCAGCCTGCCCCCAGTAGTATACAGCCAGCCCAGCCAGTCCCCTGTAGTATACAGCGAGCCCAGCCTGGCCCCTGTAGTATACAGCGAGCCCAGCCAGCCCCCTGTAGTATACAGCCAGCCCCCTGTAGTATACAGCCAGCCCCCACTAGTATACAGCCAGCCCAGCCGCGATGCACAGTGCTGCTCCCCCAATGTCCGCGTGGCTCCTCTTCTGTCTTCCACGTCTCTCTTCTTTCTTCTGTATCAGCCAGCAGGGCACGGCCATGTTTCTTCCCAGCCGGCGCATAGTATGACGTCAGCAGCGGGATCGAAATCGTAGTCAGTAGCGGAGGAGGGGGTCACAATTGGAAATCCCTATAAAGGCAAGGGACATCGGGAGTAAGCTTTCTCTAAGACTTGAAGATCGGGCGGGGCATAAGGGAAGAGACTGGCTATTTATTGAGTGGTTAGCACTTCTGCCTTGCAGTGCTGGGGTCCTGGGTTCAAGTCCCATCTAGGTCAGCATCTGCAAAGAGTTTGTATGTTCTCTCCATGTTTGCGTGGGTTTCCTCCGGGTCCTCCGGTTTCCTCCCACACTCCAAAACTGGTAGGTTGTTTACATTGTGAGCCCCATGGGGACAGGGACCAATTTGGCAGCTCTGTGCAGCGCGGCAGAATCTGTCTATATAAATAAAGAATTATTATTATTTTCTATTGGCTTGGCAGGTGGCCAGCGCCAATCAGCAGCACGCTGGCCCTTTAAATCTTAAGATCGTGGAAGACAGTGCTGGAACGCGGACAGGTGAGTGAGCCTGAGTTGGCACAGCGAGGCAAATGGTGGAGGAGGGTCGCAGGAGCACCCGTGACAGTACCCCCTCCTTCGGCCTCCCCTCCTCTTGGTCTGAATGAAACTTTGCAGGAGGCCACGGTCCAGGATATTGTCCTCAGGCTCCCAAGACCTCTCCTCTGGCCTGATCCCCTTCCAATCGGCAAGGAGGAACCGCTTCCCCCTGACCGTCTCCATATCCAGGACCTCCTTTACCTCAAAGACATTGGTGGGGTCAGGGGCAGGAGGAGGCACTTGCCGGGAGAAGTGGTTCAGGATGACCGGCTTCAGGAGGGAGACATGGAAGGACTGATTTGCTCCCAGATGGATTTGAGATCTTGGACCAATACGGCAGGAATATCAGAGCACTCAGCAAGAGGGAGAGGTGGACGAGCCGATGGGATTCCATGTCCACGGAGAACACCAGGATATCGTCTAGATAGACCACGACACGGGTATAAAGTAAGTCTCTGAATATGTCATTGACAAACTCCTGGAACACCGCCGGTGCGTTACAGAGTCCAAAGTATCCATCTTGAATATTAAAGGCGGTCTTCCATGCATCACCTTCACGGATGCGGAGAGGTTATATGACCCCCGCAGATCCAACTCGGTGAAAACATTGGCACCACATAGACGATCAAACAGTTCCGTGATCAGGGGTAGCGGTTTTTCACCGTGACTTTATTGAGAGCGCAGTAATCGATGCACAGATGGAGAGAACCATCCTTCTCGGCCACGAAGAAGAATCCTGCACCGGCAGGAGAAGAAGAATTGCTGGGACACCAGAGCAGCATCCACAAAGTTTCCTGCAAAGCCAGAATCCATGAAGGCAGAAATCTGGAACTGCTACCTGTGCCAGAGCAGAACGGGAATATTCAGAAGTGGAGAAGCTTTGCTCTCCCCTAGGGACGCTTCTCCCAAATATTGGGGATGATTATTGTTTTCAACGAGATGTGAAATATAGAAATATATAATATTAGAACCCCCCCCCCTATATATCGACCCATTTCTGATCTGCCCCCCTCAAATTATCAGGAACGGCTTCAAGGAGGATTGTTAACCCTTTGAGATCTTCATAGTAACAAAACGGAGGTGAAATATTGTCAGTAATGCGCTCATTCAGCCCTAAAACTTGTGATTTTTAGTTGGTTTCTGGCTCCATTTCTGTGAGCAGTAAAATATTTGTTTTGGGTAATTTTCCAGGTGGGGGCTTACTTTTTGCGGGAGGAGACGCACATTTCCTTATTTCCTCGATACTATTTCTGATTATTAACATTTTGTGGTCTGTAATTGATTTTTGACTTGTTTTCGCTGTTCACAGTAAACCCCGCGTGACGTTATCTTTATGTTTTATGAGTCGGATTCCATCAATACCAAATTACTTTATATTTTCTTACTTTTTACTGATATTGTAGAATAAAACCTCACGTGGGCAAAAAAAAACAAATGTTTGCATTTCTATTTCCCACGTTGTACTTTATGACTGTTCCATATTTGTATAGATGTGGGTTTTTATCAATTTTATGTGGGAAAAGATAGTCAAAATTAGAGATGAGCGAACATACTCGCCCGAGCTTGATGCTGGATCGAGCATTAGCGTACTCGTAACTGCTCGTTGCTCGGACGAGTATTTCGCCCGCTCGAGAAAATGGCAGCTCCCGCCGTTTTGCTTTTTGGCGGCCAGAAACCGAGCCAATCACAAGCCAGGAGACTCTGCACTCCACCCAGCATGACGTGGTACCCTTACACGTAGATAGCAGTGGTTGGCTGGCCAGATCAGGTGACCCTGGGATAGACTAGCCCCTGCCCGCGCTGCTCGGATCATTCTCTGTCTGGATGCCGCTAGGGAGAGAGCTGCTGCTGGTCAGGGAAAGCGTTAGGGTGTTCTATTAGAATAGTGTTAGGCAGGAGTGATTCTACAAGAACCCAACAGCCCTTCTTAGGGCTACAATAACGTTATACTTTTTTTTTTTTGGTTTGCTTGTGGCTGGGCTTGCTGGCACTAGTAGTGCAGCTAGTACCATATTGTGAGGAATTTGCAGGGGGACTTGCTACCGTTGTGTTTAGCTCTTAGTGACACACATATCCACCTCAAACACCAAAGTGGGACAATTTATTAGGGGTTTGAGTAGAATTAGGCACAGTCTGCCAGTTTCTTTTTATTTTACGTTTATTGTTTTAATAACTCAGCGTCATCTCATCTGGCATAGTAGTGTGCTGTAATACTTGGCTAGAAAATAGCCATAGGAGAATACAAACGTCTTACTTACGCCTACAGTAGCGTTATATATATTTGATTTCTGGTTGATCTGCTGGTGGCTGTAGTTGTTGCAGTGCATCTACTAGCAAATTGTGAGCAATTTGGAGTGAGACTTGCGACCACTGTGTTTTAGTGACGCACATATCCATCGCAAAGACCGAAGTGGGAAAATTTATTAGGGCCCGGGGTTGTATTTCAATTAGGCACAGTCTGCCATTTCCTTTTTTATTTTACGTTTATTTTTTTCATAACTCAGCGTCATCTCATCTGGCATAGTAGTGTGCTTTCATACTTGGCTAGAAAATAGCCATAGCAATAGGATAGCATCGTTTGGTTTTAAAAACTAAAAAACACAAAAAAAAAAAACAAAACAAAAAAAGTTAAAAAAAAAATTCAAGTTATAACTCTCATTTTCAAAATGTTTAACCCGAGGGCTAGGGGTAGAGGACGAGGGCGGGGACGTGGGCGTCCAACTACTGCAGGGGTCAGAGGCCGTGGTCCTGGGCGGGGTGAGACACCACCTGCTGATGAGGGAGCAGGGGAACGCCGCAGAGCTACACTCCCTAGGTTCATGTCTGAAGTTACTGGGACTCGTGGTAGAGCACTGTTGAGGCCAGAACAGTGCGAACAGGTGATGTCGTGGATTGCCGACAATGCTTCTAGCCATATGTCCACCAGTCAGTCTTCCACGCAGTCCACCCATGTCACCGAAATCGGCACTCCTCCAGCTCCTGCACCTCAGCCTCCTCCCCCCCCAGTCTGCCCCCTCCCAGCAAAATTTGCCATTTGAACCGGCATACTCTGAGGAACTGTTTTCTGGACCCTTCCCACAGTCACAAACCACTTGTCCGGTTGCTGATGAGCAATTTTCCGATGCCCAGGTTTTCCACCAGTCGCAGTCTGTGGGTGATGATGACCTTCTTGACGTAGTGGAAGAAGTGTGTAAAGAGGTGTCCGACGATGAGGAGACACGGTTGTCAGACAGTGGGGAAGTTGTTGAGGAGAGTCCTCGACCAGAACAGGTTGGAAGAGGCAGTGGTGGGGCCAGACGGAGAGGCAGGGCCAGAGCTGGTGCATCAGCGCCAAATGTGTCACGTAGTGAAGCTCCCGTGGCGAGGGCTCCTGCGGCGAGGGCTAGATTTTCAGAAGTCTGGAGGTTCTTTAAGGAAACACCGGATGACCGACGGACTGTGGTGTGCCACATTTGCCAAACCAGGATCAGCAGGGGTTCCACCACTACTAGCTTAACTACCACCAGTATGCGCAGGCATATGAATGCTAAACACCCCACTCAGTGGCAACAAGCGCGTTCACCTCCGGCCGTGCACACCACTGCTCCTTCCCCTGTGTCATCTGCTAGTCAGCCCCCTGCCCAGGACCCTGGCACAAAAACCCCATCGTCGCCTCCACGATCCTCCACAGCATCCACCAGCGTTCAGCTCTCCATACCCCAGAAGCTGGAGCGGAAACGCAAATATAGTGCAACCCACCCGCACGCCCAAGCCCTTAATGTCCACATCTCCAGATTGCTAAGCCTGGAGATGCTGCCCTATAGGCTAGTAGAGACCGAGGCCTTTCGCAGCCTCATGGCGGCGGCCGCCCCTCGGTATTCGGTCCCCAGCCGCCACTACTTTTCCCGATGTGCCGTCCCAGCCCTGCACCAGCACGTGTCAGACAACATAATCCGTGCCCTGACCAACGCCGTTTCTGACAAGGTCCACCTGACCACGGACACGTGGACGAGTGCTGCCGGGCAGGGCCACTATATATCTCTGACGGCACATTGGGTTAACTTGGTGGAGGCTGGGACCGAGTGTGACCCTGCGGCTGGTCATATACTGCCGACGCCGAGGATTGCGGGGCCTACCTCGGTCCAGGTCTTTCAGGCCTACTATGCCTCCTCCTCCTCCCACCCCTCCTCCACCTCCTCCTCCGAACGACCATCCGTGGGCATGGCGCCATCAGTCGGTAGCTCTAGGCACAGCAGCAGTGCCGTCGCTAAGCGACAGCAGGCGGTGCTAAAACTGCTGAGCCTAGGCGATAAAAGGCACACCGCCCAAGAACTATTACAGGGCATCACGGCGCAGACTGATCTGTGGCTGGCACCGCTGAACCTGAAGCCAGGCATGGTTGTGTGTGACAACGGCCGTAACCTGGTGGCGGCTCTGCAACTCGGCAGACTGACACATGTGCCATGCCTGGCCCATGTGTTAAATCTGATAGTTCAGCGTTTCCTCAAGACATACCCCAATCTGTCTGATTTGCTCACGAAGGTGCGCCGCATCTGTGCGCATTTCAGAAAGTCCAGCACAGATGCTGCCACTCTCAGGGCAGCTCAGCGCCGCCTCCAACTGCCCGCTCACCGACTGTTGTGCGACGTGCCCACGAGGTGGAATTCAACACTGACCATGTTATCCAGAGTTTACCAGCAGCGCCGAGCGATTGTAGACTGCCAGATGTCAACTTCCACCAGAACTGGTAGTCAGGTCAGTCAGCTTCCTCAAGTCTACAATGAGGAGTGGACGTGGATGTCTGATATCTGTCAGGTGCTGAGTAACTTTGAGGAGTCAACACAGATGGTCAGTGGCGATGCCGCCATCATCAGCCTCACCATCCCGCTGCTTGGCCTGTTGAAAAACTCTCTGGTCAGCATGAAGTCGGAAGCTTTGCGCTCCTCACAAGAGACGGGGGAAGAAGATTCCCTTGTTGATAGCCAAAGCACCCTTAGGTCTGTTTCTCAGCGCATATCGGAGGAGGTGGAGGTGGAGGAGGATGAGGAGGAAGAGGAGGAGAATGTTGGCGAGACACAAGAGGGGACCATTGTTGAGTCCTTCACTGTTCAGCGTGTATGGGCAGAAGAAGAGGAGTTGGAGGAGTTGGAGGAGGAGGAAATGGACAGTCAGGCCAGTGAGGGGAGCAATTCTTACGCGTTGGTACTCTGGCGCATATGGCAGATTTCATGCTAGGCTGCCTATCCCGTGACCCTCGCGTTCAAAGAATTTATTCCAGCACCGATTACTGGGTGTTCACTCTCCTGGACCCACGGTACAAGCAAAATCTTTCCACTCTCATCCCTGGAGAGGAAAGGAGTGTGAGAATGCATGAATACCAGCAGGCCCTGGTGCACAAGCTGAAACAGTATTTCCCTTCTGACAGCGCTAGCGGCAGAGTGCGTAGTTCTGCGGGACAAGTAGCGAGGGAGAGTAGGCGAGCAGGCAGCTTGTCCAGCACTGGCAAGGGTACGCTTTACAAGGCTTTTGCCAGCTTTATGTCACCCCAGCAAGACACTGTCACCTGTCCCCAGTCTCGGCAGAGTAGGGCTGATCTTTACAGAAAGATGGTGAGGGAGTACGTAGCTGACCATACCATCGTCCTAAATGATCACACAGCTCCCTACAACTACTGGGTTTCAAAGCTGGACATGTGGCACGAACTGGCGCTGTACGCCTTGGAGGTTCTTGCCTGCCCTGCCGCTAGCGTGTTGTCCGAGCAGGTTTTCAGTGCAGCTGGTGGCATCATCACCGATAAGCGTACACGCCTGTCGACTGACAGCGCTGACAGGCTGACGCTTATCAAGATGAATAAAGCCTGGATTTCTCCTAATTTCCAATCTCCAGCAGGTGAAGGAAGCTCAACCTGAATAATTTATCCACTCCTCCTCCTCCTCATTTTCCTCCTTCTCCTGCTCTTTGTACAGTAAAGCAGAGGAAACTGGCTATTTTTTGACAGGGCCCACTGGCTCTACCTATAGTACTTTATGCATTTAATTTTTCTGGAGGGCCACCGACCCGGTCCTCTGTTTTAAACAATTTTTGGGAGTGCCACATACAGGCACTCAATCTATTCAATTTTTCTGGAGCTCCACCTACCTGCTCCTCTGGTTTGAAAAATTTTTTGGACTGCCACATACAGGCACTCAATGTATTCCATTTTTCTGGAGGGCCACCTACCTGCTCCTCTGGTTTGAAAACTTTTTTGGACTGCCACATACAGGCACTCAATCTATTCCATTTTTCTGGAGGGCCACCTACCTGCTCCTCTGGTTTGAAAAATTTTTTGGACTGCCACATACAGGCACTATCCAAATTGAATTGTCTCCATAGCAGCCTCCACACGTTGTCTCCATTGCTACCTCCAAAAGTCGTCCATATAGCTGCCTCCATACATCGTCCCTTTATCAAACGAGGTGTGTCAGGCCGAAATTTGGGTTGTTTTCATGGATTCCACATCAAAGTTGTTAACTTTGTCGCCACCCTGCTGTGTTATCCACAAAATACACTGGCAAACTTTTACCATTTACGGATATTATTTCAGCGCTTCTTGCGCATCTGTTTACATTCCCCTCACCCGCCATATCCCAAACTTATAAGAACGCTACTACACTTGATCTTATACAAAAGGTTCTTAGAAGTGCTGTTTGGGGAGTAGCCTAGAGACAGGGGCTTGGATTGGCGAAAGCTCGCCTGGCAGCGGAGCGCCAGCTCCATCCCAAGATCCAACTAACATAGGTTTAACTGCAGCACCTTTAATCTACTACTAGTTCACTGCCTCCATACATGGTCCCCTTATCAAACGAGCTGTGTCGGGCAGAATTTTGGGTTGTTTTCATGGCTTCCATGTTAACTTTGTCGCCACCCTGCTGTGTAATCCACAAAATATACTGGCAAACTTTTATCATGTACCGATATTATTTGAGCGCTTCTTGCTCACCTCCTTTGGTTCCTCTCTGCCACCCATTGGTTTGAAGCCTGAGTCCATTTAGGGTATGTCGCCATGCCACTCTCTAGCCTTCCGCTGCTGCCGCTGCCTCTGCATGCCGTCCCCTATAGTGTCAGGGTCAATTATTGGATGTTTTAGATGCTATCTAGCTTCATTCTGTCACTCTGTCATGGCCATGCTGTTGCCCATAATTTTGGCATAATGGTGCGATTAAGCAGCCTCAGAGGCATCCATGCATGCTGCCCCTGCTGTTTCCTGTCCATTTCCGTGGTGTTTCCATCCTTTTCTGAGGTTCCCAGGTGTTTGGCCAAGCTTCCCTGTGCAGAGCCTTGGTCCCCTTGAAAATTGCTCGAGTCTCCCATTGACTTCAATGGGGCTCGTTACTCAAAACGAGCACTCGAGCATCGGGAAAAGTTCGTCTCGAATAACGAGTACCCGAGCATTTTAGTGCTCGCTCATCTCTAGTCAAAATGTAATTTAATAATTCTTAGTGTTTTTTTTAATCGTGTGGATTCAGTTATGATTTAGTTTTATTGTACAGGTCATTCTGGGTGCGGCAATACCTTATATCTGGGGTTTGGTTGGTGTTTTTTATGTTATATATAAACCTATTAAATATACACAGACCCCAGACCAGACACTGTAAATACGGACCACTTCCAGAACCAAGCCCAGTACATAATACAGGCCCAGAGATCAGACCCCAGGATGATGTGAATGATTGTATGGAGGGCATTTACCTCCTGCCGCTCCTTGTAGGGGTCACCGCAGTCCTATGGAAGGGCCACGGGGTCCGGCTGAGCGCTGGAAGGGTTAATGGTAATGGGATCATCTACGGTTTCCAGTGCAGCTGGCGTCAGATCATAATCTGTCATCCGAATCTAATACTTTCAGTCTGTGCCAAGTCATATTGGGGGCATCCATCAGAGGGGCCTGGCAGCGCCTGTGTTTACCCCCGGCCCCTGGATACTGGCGGCAGGAATGGCCACATGAAGCTGTCCGTCAGGGCCCCAGCTGCTCCTGCGCCCCGGTGCTGGCGCTGCGGAGGGGGTCCGGGCATCGCTTTAATTTGCAACATATCAGGTCGATTTGCAGATCAGCGGAATTCGTCCCTTGATCCCCTGGAATCCGCCTGCGCTGGTAGCCGCCACCTCCGCCGGTCCAGGGGCCACGGAGGAGAAATCCAGGGAATCCTGCGGATTAATCAGCAGGTGGGCGCTATAAATACCCGCAGTATAAATACCCGATGCATCACCGGCGCCAGGAAAAACGGTTTATTCTCAAGGTTTCAAAATAATATTCTAATTCCTCGCCATCTACAGGATACGGCCTTGCTGTCAGTGAATGGATCTGCTCTCCCTAACCTGAGGTCAAGGTTCATGCATCATCCACTTACATGGAGCAGCTGGACCTTGTCTGGTTCCGGTCATTACTGTCTGTTACAATGTATCAGCCAGAATATTTACACGGCATACAATGTAACAGATCCTCTGCTGTGAGTAGTCTTCGGTCCTAGTGATGTTGACAATAGCGAGGAAGTGATACATCAAGTGCAGCGCGAAATCTCCAAACTTTTCATTGTTTGTCATTAACAATTCTCAACACTCCGGAGCCGGGAACAGATTGTCTCCTCCATTCCAGGTGGCGCAGCGCCCGCACCGGGCACCACTACAGCACCAGACGCTACACACTCAGGAGCTACACAGGACCTTGGCAGGAGGACGAGGAGGGTGAGGGCGCTGTGGTCACGGGGCTTTAACATAAGATCTCCTCTATGTCCTGACAAATGACTTGTAAGACGTCCAAGACCGCAGCGATCAGTGCAAGGAGACTGCAAGCATGGAGGGAGGAGGAGGCTGCCAGCATGGAGGAGGAGGAGGAGGCTGCCAGCATGGAGGGAGGAGGAGGAGGCTGCCAGCATGGAGGGAGGAGGAGGAGGAGGCTGCCAGCATGGAGGGAGGAGGAGGAGGCTGCCAGCATGGAGGGGGGAGGAGGAGGCTGCCAGTATGGAGAGAGGAGGAGGAGGAGGCGGCTGCCAGCTTGGAGAGAGGAGGATGAGGAGGCTGCCAGCATGGAGAGAGGAGGAGGAGGCTGCCAGCATGGAAAGAGGAGGAGGAGGCTGCCAGCATGGAGAGATGAGGAGGAGGCTGCCAGGCCAGCATGGAGAGAGGAGGAGGAGACAGCAAGCATGGAGGGAGGAGGAGGAGGAGGCTGCCAGCATGGAGGAGGAGGAGGAGGCTGCCAGCATGGAGGGAGGAGGAGGAGGATGCCAGCATGGAGGGAGGAGGAGGAGGCTGCCAGTATGGAGAGAGGATGAGGAGGAGGCGGCTGCCAGCTTGGAGAGAGGAGGATGAGGAGGCTGCCAGCATGGAGAGAGGAGGAGGAGGCTGCCAGCATGGAAAGAGGAGGAGGAGGCTGCCAGCATGGAGGGAGGAGGCTGCCAGCATGGAGGGAGGAGGAGGCTGCCAGCATGGAGGGAGGAGGAGGCTGCCAGCATGGAGGGAGGAGGAGGCTGCCAGCATGGAGAGAGGAGGAGGAGACTGCAAGCATGGAGGGAGGAGGCTGCCAACATGGAGGGAGGAGGAGGCTGCCAGCATGGAGGGAGGAGGCTGCCAGCATGGAGGGAGGAGGAGGCTGCCAGCATGGAGGGAGGAGGAGGAGACTGCAAGCATGGAGGAAGGAGGAGGAGGCTGCCAGCATGGAGAGAGGAGGCTGCCAGCATGGAGGGAGGAGGAGGAGGCTGCCAGCATGGAGGGAGGAGGAGGAGGCTGCCAGCATGGAGAGAGGAGGAGGAGGCTGCCAGCATGGAAAGAGGAGTAGGGGGCTGCCAGCATGGAGGGAGGAGGAGGAGGCTGCCAGCATGGAGGGAGGAGGAGGAGGAGGCTGCCAGCATGGAGAGAGGAGGAGGAGGGGGAGGCTGCCAGCATGGAGAGAGGAGGAGGAGGCTGCCAGCATGGAGAGAGGAGGAGGAGGCTGCCAGCATGGAGAGAGGAGGAGGAGGCTGCCAGCATGGAGGGAGGAGGAGGAGGAGGCTGCCAGCATGGAGGGAGGAGAAGGAGGAGGCTGCCAGCATGGAGGGAGGAGGAGGAGGCTGCAAGCATGGAGGGAGGAGGAGGAGGCTGCCAGTATGGAGAGAGGAGGAGGAGGAGGCGGCTGCCAGCATGGAGGAGGAGGCTGCCAGCATGGAGGAGGAGGCTGCAAGCATGGAGGGAGGAGGAGGAGGCTGCCAGCATGGAGGGAGGAGGAGGAGGCTGCCAGCATGGAGAGAGGAGGAGGAGGAGGCGGCTGCCAGCATGGAGGAGGAGGCTGCCAGCATGGAGGAAGGAGGAGGAGGCTGCCAGCATGGAGGGAGGAGGAGGAGGCTGCCAGCATGGAGGGAGGAGGAGGAGGCTGCCAGCATGGAGGGAGGAGGAGGAGGCTGCCAGCTTGGAGAGAGGAGGATGAGGAGGCTGCCAGCATGGAGAGAGGAGGAGGAGGCTGCCAGCATGGAAAGAGGAGGAGGCTGCCAGCATGGAGGGAGGAGGAGGAGGCTGCCAGCATGGAGAGAGGAGGAGGAGACTGCAAGCATGGAGGGAGAAGGCTGCCAACATGGAGGGAGGAGGAGGCTGCCAGCATGGAGGGAGGAGGCTGCCAGCATGGAGGGAGGAGGAGGCTGCCAGCATGGAGGGAGGAGGAGGAGACTGCCAGCATGGAGGGAGGAGGAGGAGGCTGCCAGCATGGAGAGAGGAGGAGGAGGCTGCCAGCATGGAAAGAGGAGTAGGAGGCTGCCAGCATGGAGGGAGGAGGAGGAGGATGCTGCCAGCATGGAGAGAGGAGGAGGAGGCTGCCAGCATGGAGAGAGGAGGAGGAGGCTGCCAGCATGGAGAGAGGAGGAGGAAGGGGAGGCTGCCAGCATGGAGAGAGGAGGAGGAGGCTGCCAGCATGGAGAGAGGAGGAGGAGGCTGCCAGCATGGAGAGAGGAGGAGGAGGCTGCCAGCATGGAGGGAGGAGGAGGAGGCTGCCAGCATGGAGAGAGGAGGAGGAGGCTGCCAGCATGGAGAGAGGAGGAGGCTGCCAGCATGGAGAGAGGAGGAGGAGGCTGCCAGCATGGAGAGAGGAGGAGGAGGCTGCCAGCATGGAGAGAGGAGGAGGAGGCTGGCAGCATGGAGAGAGGAGGAGGCTGCCAGCATGGAGAGAGGAGGAGGCTGCCAGCATGGAGAGAGGAGGAGGAGGCTGCCAGCATGGAGGGAGGAGAAGGAGGCTGCCAGCATGGAGAGAGGAGGAGGAGGCTGCCAGCATGGAGAGAGGAGGAGGAGGCTGCCAGCATGGAGAGAGGAGGAGGAGGCTGCCAGCATGGAGAGAGGAGGAGGAGGCTGCCAGCATGGAGAGAGGAGGAAGAGGCTGCCAGCATGGAGAGAGGAGGAAGAGGCTGCCAGCATGGAGAGAGGAGGAAGAGGCTGCCAGCATGGAGAGAGGAGGAAGAGGCTGCCAGCATGGAGAGAGGAGGAAGAGGCTGCCAGCATGGAGAGAGGAGGAAGAGGCTGCCAGCATGGAGAGAGGAGGAAGAGGCTGCCAGCATGGAGAGAGGAGGAGGAGGCTGCCAGCATGGAGAGAGGTGGAGGAGGCTGCCAGCATGGAGGGAGGAGGAGGCTGCCAGCATGGAGGGAGGAGGAGGAGGCTGCCAGCATGGAGGGAGGAGGCTGCCAGCATGGAGAGAGAAGGAGGAGGCTGCAGCATGGAGGGAGGAGGAGGAGGCTGCCAGCATGGAGAGAGGAGGCTGCCAGCATGGAGAGAGGAGGAGGAGGCTGCCAGCATGGAGAGAGGAGGAGGAGGCTGCCAGCATGGAGAGAGGAGGAGGAGGCTGCCAGCATGGAGAGAGGAGGAGGAGGCTGCCAGCATGGAGAGAGGAGGAGGTGCCAGCATGGAGAGAGGAAGAGGCTGCCAGCATGGAGAGAGGAGGAAGAGGCTGCCAGCATGGAGAGAGGAGGAGGAGGCTGCCAGCATGGAAAGAGGAGGAGGCTGCCAGCATGGAGGGAGGAGGAGGAGGCTGCCAGCATGGAGAGAGGAGGAGGAGGCTGCCAGCATGGAGAGAGGAGGAGGAGACTGCAAGCATGGAGGGAGGAGGCTGCCAACATGGAGGGAGGAGGAGGCTGCCAGCATGGAGGGAGGAGGCTGCCAGCATGGAGGGAGGAGGAGGCTGCCAGCATGGAGGGAGGAGGAGGAGACTGCCAGCATGGAGGGAGGAGGAGGAGGCTGCCAGCATGGAGAGAGGAGGAGGAGGCTGCCAGCATGGAAAGAGGAGTAGGAGGCTGCCAGCATGGAGGGAGGAGGAGGAGGCTGCCAGCATGGAGAGAGAAGGAGGAGGCTGCCAGCATGGAGGGAGGAGGAGGAGGATGCTGCCAGCATGGAGAGAGGAGGAGGAGGCTGCCAGCATGGAGAGAGGAGGAGGAGGCTGCCAGCATGGAGAGAGGAGGAGGAAGGGGAGGCTGCCAGCATGGAGAGAGGAGGAGGAGGCTGCCAGCATGGAGAGAGGAGGAGGAGGCTGCCAGCATGGAGAGAGGAGGAGGAGGCTGCCAGCATGGAGAGAGGAGGAGGAGGCTGCCAGCATGGAGGGAGGAGGAGGAGGCTGCCAGCATGGAGAGAGGAGGAGGAGGCTGCCAGCATGGAGAGAGGAGGAGGAGGCTGCCAGCATGGAGAGAGGAGGAGGCTGCCAGCATGGAGAGAGGAGGAGGAGGCTGCCAGCATGGAGAGAGGAGGAGGAGGCTGCCAGCATGGAGGGAGGAGGCTGGCAGCATGGAGAGAGGAGGAGGCTGCCAGCATGGAGAGAGGAGGAGGAGGCTGCCAGCATGGAGGGAGGAGGAGGAGGCTGCCAGCATGGAGAGAGGAGGAGGAGGCTGCCAGCATGGAGAGAGGAGGAGGAGGCTGCCAGCATGGAGAGAGGAGGAGGAGGCTGCCAGCATGGAGAGAGGAGGAGGAGGAGGCTGCCAGCATGGAGAGAGGAGGAGGAGGCTGCCAGCATGGAGAGAGGAGGAAGAGGCTGCCAGCATGGAGAGAGGAGGAAGAGGCTGCCAGCATGGAGAGAGGAGGAAGAGGCTGCCAGCATGGAGAGAGGAGGAAGAGGCTGCCAGCATGGAGAGAGGAGGAAGAGGCTGCCAGCATGGAGAGAGGAGGAAGAGGCTGCCAGCATGGAGAGAGGAGGAGGAGGCTGCCAGCATGGAGAGAGGAGGAGGAGGCTGCCAGCATGGAGGGAGGAGGAGGCTGCCAGCATGGAGGGAGGAGGAGGAGGCTGCCAGCATGGAGGGAGGAGGCTGCCAGCATGGAGAGAGAAGGAGGAGGCTGCCAGCATGGAGGGAGGAGGAGGAGGCTGCCAGCATGGAGAGAGGAGGAGGAGGCTGCCAGCATGGAGAGAGGAGGAGGAGGCTGCCAGCATGGAGAGAGGAGGAGGTGCCAGCATGGAGAGAGGAGGAGGCTGCCAGCATGGAGAGAGGAGGAGGCTGCCAGCATGGAGAGAGGAGGAGGAGGCTGCCAGCATGGAGGGAGGAGGCTGCCAGCATGGAGAGAGGAGGAGGAGGCTGCCAGCATGGACAGAGGAGAAGGAGGCTGCCAGCATGGAGGGAGGAGGCTGCCAGCATGGAGAGAGGAGGAGGCTGCCAGCATGGAGGGAGGAGGCTGCCAGCATGGAGAGAGGAGGCTGACACTTGGGGGGACAGGACAGGGACACACTGACACTTGGGGGGACAGGACAGGGACACAATGACACTTGGGGGGACAGGACAGGGACACGATGACACTTGGGGGGACAGGACAGGGACACGCTGACACTTGGGGGGCAGGACAGGGACACGCTGACACTTGGGGGACAGGACAGGGACACGCTTACACTTGGGGGACAGGACAGGGACACGCTGACACTTGGGGGACAGGACAGGGACACGCTGACACTTGGGGGGACAGGACAGGGACACGCTGACACGCTGAGGTGGTCTTCATAAGTCTTGGAGTAGATGATGATGTCGTCCAAATATAGTAGGACGGTCTCGAAGTTGCGATAACCCAAACATCTCTCCATCAGCCGTTGAAATGTGCCTGGGGCGTTGCATAGCCCGAACGGCATGTTGTTGAACTCGAACAGGCCCATTGGGGTGGTGAAAGCCGTCTTCTCTCTGTCTTCCCGCGCCATGGCCACTTGCCAGTAGCCACTGGTCAGGTCCAGAGTAGAGAAGTAGGCAGCTGACCCTAGGGCTGCGAGGGATTCCTCGATTCGAGGCAGAGGATAGGCGTCCTTTTGGGTGATATTGTTGATCTTCCTATAGTCAACACAGAATCGAAGTGTTCCATCCTTCTTTTTCACAAGGACCAGCGGGGCAGCCCATGGGCTGTGACTTTCCCGGATAACGTTGGCTGTCTTCATCTCTTGTACCAGCTTCTTCACCTCTTGGTAGTGGGCTGGAGGTATGGGCCGATATCGTTCCTTGATAGGAGGATGAGAGCCAGTAGGGATGGTGTGTTGGATCAGGGTAGTCTGCCCTGGTGGTGAAGCCTGGTGGTGAAGCCTGGTGGTGCTTCATAACGACATCCAGGACACCTTGTAATTGGTCTGCAGGAGTAAAATCATCGTCTCCAATATTGAGCTCAAGCCACCAGGATTGCTCGTCAGGCTCACCTTCAGCACTTTGTCTGCCTCCCAACAGTTGGAACTGAAGCAGAGAGGTTTCCACCAAGTCTTCAGGATGGACGCTGAAGAGAGTGGCTATGGCTTGGTACTTTCTCAGATCCACTGGGGAGTCTCCCACATTTAGTAGTCGAATGGGTACTTGTCCTCGGGATACAGTGACTAGGCTCCTGGCGGCTAGAATGGGCAGGTCTTCATCAGCTGGTAGAGGTTCTACTATCGCCTGGTAGTCTTGACCTTGGACGCCCATGCAGGCTCCACACCATACTAACGTCTCAGTCCCAGGTTGAAGGTGGACAGGTTGGAGATCCTTGATCCGGGCTCTGCAGATTTCACCATTAGGGCCAGCAAACTTCTGTTGCGCCGCTAGAACCTGCATAGTCTCCTGAATTACCTTCCGGGAACCGTTGGGCACTGTTGGCAGGGAGTCGTGGAGAGCCTTCAGCACTTCAGGGTAGCAGTTGCGGAGGACATTGGTACCCAGTACCAGAGAGAAGTTACCGTTTTCGGGCACTCGTGTCACCACTACGCCCTGTCTGGTTAACTCAGTGTCTCCAATGGTTAGCGTGGGCTCCCAGTAGCCGCAGATGGGTACGGGTTTTCCGTTCGTAGCAATAATGTTCAAGTAAGCCTTGGGAGGCTGGACTAAGGATGCTCCTCCTCGGCATTTCTCGAAGGCAGCACTCCGGAGGGTGGTCACTTGAGAGCCGGTATCAATTAAGGCCGGTGGGGTAATTCCATTGATGGTTACATGAACCATGGGGCGAGTCCCCACGGACCTGGGCATCCAGTTGGCATCTCGGGGACTTACAGGTTCTTCCCTTGGAGGTCGTCCCTTAGCTCCAAGGGTTTGTCGTTTAACTGACGACATCCATCCTCTTCATGCCCATATTTATGGCAGTAGCTGCACCGCTGGCGGGGTTCCTTCTGACTCCAGGTGCTTAACGACTTCGCTTCTCTTGGGCGCTGTTTGGCCGGGGAGTCATGAGGGGTAGCTGACCGTACAGAGTTCTCTGGAGGTTTCTTCCTCATAGCGGAGACAGTCACTTCCAACTGGGTCAACCGATCGAGTATTTTATGCAGGGTGTCCGCCAGATTAGGGACCTGTCCTGCTAAGCCAGCAACTTCCGTAGCTGCAGGAGTAGGTGATGTGGAGTGCGTTGGATGGCAAGCTAGAGCAGAGTCTTCTATTTCCGCGGATTCAGTAGGCGGTCGGTCCCCTAATATGTCAATGGCAATTTCCTTAAACTCAAGAAAGGAGGCCTGGGCATGTTGAGAAGAGATTGGGGGTCATTTACTAAGGGCCCGATTCGCGTTTTCCCGACGTGTTACCCGAATATTTCCGATTTGCGCCGCTTGTACATGAATTGCCCCGGGTTTTTGGCGCACGCGATCGGATTGTGGCGCATCGGGGCCGGCATGCGCGCGACAGAAATCGGGGGGGCGTGGCCGAACGAAAACCCGACGTATTCGGAAAAACCGCCGCATTTAAAAACCGAAAATGTGTCGCTTGGGGAGCGCTCACCTTCACCTTCTATGGGATGGTGCATTCCGGGGCGTTAAGATTATTTTCGGCGCTGCAGCGCCACCTGGTGGACGGCGGAGGAACTACCATCTTAAATCCCAGCCGGACCCGAATCCTGTGCAGAGAACGCGCCGCTGGATCGCGAATGGGCCGGGTAAGTAAATGTGCCCCATTATCTTTAGTTGACACCTTTGATTTCTATCAACAAGTCCATTAATGAATTGTTCTATCAGGGTTTGGTCAGAGTTTTCAGCCTCTTTGGGATCAAGACGGGTTATGGCCTTCCATGTCTCCTGTAGGGAGAGGGCAAAGTCTCTGAGGGACTCTTGAGGCTTCTGTCTTTTCCCGAAGAATTGCTGCTTCAACTCTGAGGCAGTACACTTGTCAAAGGTGTTGCGCAGCCTATCAAGAATTTGGACCACATTCTGACGCTGTTCTCGGGGCCAAGACTTGACTTCCCGGAGAGCGTGTCCTTTCAACTGCCCGGTTAGGATGCCCACTTTCTGTTCCTCTGTGAGCGGGTACAGGGCGAAGGTGGCTAACAACTTGTCTCTGAATTCAGGGAGAGTGTGTGATTCTCCCTCGTAGTGGGGTAACCAGGGGGCCCCCAGATAGTAGGGCATAGTCAGAGGCATCATGGTGGGGGTCCCAGGGACCCTGGCTGTAGCAGGGGTGAAAGGACTCTCTGGAGGGCTTAACATGCTCCGGTACCCTGAGGAGGGACCAGGGGACGGGACCTGCTCCAGTCCCGTATCTTCGTCCTGGGCGGACATGACTGGCCTAGCTGAGGGAAGTCTGTAGGGTTACATAATGTCCGTTGCTATGGGCGATGGCTAGAATGGGACGTGGGCACTTTAAGACACAGTCGCTATTCCCTGGGAGGTGAGCCAATAACCTAGCGTTGGAAACAATCTCTACCCCCCTTTAACTTCCCCAGCGGTACTCACTCAGGATCAGCCGCGGTGACAGGACAGCTCCGGTGCATGAAGGACTCCATTCCCGATGTCCGGCAGGCAGCAGTGGCTCGGTGATGCTCAGCGGTGTTCTCCTCCAGTCGCAGGACACGTGCGCCGGAACTCCGGATGAGGCGCACGCTGCTGGCAGGCTTCAGGCGCGGCCTGCGCCGGAATCCAAGATGGCCGATTAACCATCTTTGTTGCCGGCCGCACACGCTCCAGCTCCTCCTCCATGGTATTTCGCGCCACTCGCGCAGGGGGCGGAGCCTAGTGACGACTCTGGAGTTCCCGCCAGTGAAGATTTGGCGGGCTGGAAATACTTGCTGCGCCACACGCCTCTGAGGTGACAAAGCTGACAAAGTTCTTTGCAGGGCTTAACCTCTTGAGTGCTGGTGCTCGACAGCACGTGGCAGCAGTATAACACAGTTCAAAGTAGTAATGCACACAATCGATTGGGCCTAACCCGGATGGCAGCAGGGTTAGGCAGCACAGTCTTTGTAATAAAGTACAGTCTATAGTGCCAGTATAAGGCACAAAAGTATCAATCCTGTTCGTGACGCCACTTGCAACATCCCCCACCGGGGCCTGGCCTTTTCTTGGGGCCTGGATTCAGCCAGGGCCTGCAGTACCTGAGTGGCTGGCGGTTGCGGCCTAGGCATGCTAGTGTCACGGTGCCTGGTATGGGGAACCGGAGGGCTGTCCTACAGCCTGGCAGGTCTCCAGCAGGGTGGTGTTGGCAAGAAATTATGAGGGAGAGGCTGCTATAGCGGTTCTCCCTGGGGCAGCCCTTTGGTGTCTAGAGTATGAGTCTCTGTGTGGTGCATAGGGTGCCCATGATGGCGACAGCCATACTAGTAGGGACCAGATGGAGGCAGACGTTGAACAAAAATAAACTACAGTTCTTTATTGGAACCTACAGGAACATTAGCAACGTGCCTTAACAGGATGGTGGAATGCTGGAGATGTAGTTGGAGGGAGCCACAGGAGTAGATCGCCAGCCTGGATGCAAAGGGCAGGCTGGGAGGTAGCTGTGTCCTGGAAGGATGCTTCAGCTTTATCCTGGATTGCTTCAGGTATCACCCTTAAAGGTAGGATGATATCCCTTTCCTCTCACTAACTAACTCACTACACTCTTCAGGCAGGGAGCTGGGCTCACCTGCTCTTGGTCCGGTGTGCTGGCAGCACAGACTCCTCTGAGTCTCTAATCTGAGAGAGTGAACTCTCTCCTCACACTGCACTCTCTTCTGAGAGAGAACTGACTTCACTGAATTAATTCCAGTCTTCTTCTGCTTCTAGAAGTTTCCTGACCAGGGGTTTTGTTACTCCCACTGGTCAGGTGGTGCTACTCCTCCAATTACATCTCAGCTCACAGAAACAGAGTGTAACACATGTGATTGGCTGACACATATGACATCACACAAAACACTTAACTCCTGCCTTACCAGGCAGGTTCTACCACTGCAGTGTTCCCCTATGTTATCTAGGGACTATGTAGTGACATGCTGTGGGGCCGATCAGACCCTACACAGGCTGCAAGCTACATGGTGGGACGTATTCGCAAACACAGCTCTGCCTTGCATCGTCGAGGGTGTTGCAGATGCGCCGCCGGGTTCTTTCCTCTCCCGATGTTGGAAGGTCAGAGATCGCGGCTCGGGTCATCAGGTGACTCTCTGCCGCTCCTGTAGGTCCCTCCGATGCCTCCACATGGAAGGTTCTGCGGATCCAGGGGAGATTGAGTCCAGATGATCGGCGCCGCCCTCCTCGCTGACCTTAGATGTTCAGCAGGAGAATTACAATAAGTAACTGCTTGCAGACGGCGTCGGGTTGCAGGTAATTACCGCTAATCAGGAGGGTGAGAAGGAGCGCGGCCTCCAGCGACGCACAATCACATCCATATATGCAAATTCCCATCACCGAAACTTTATCCCGTAATTGCTGGGACTCCGGGGTCCGTCTGCCTTCACCAATTCTGCAGAGGAGGAGGCGAGACCCAAAATCTCATCTATACACGAAACACAACACAGAGGAGCCACACGTCCCCCCACCAGCACAGAGAGGGAGGGGTGACCCAAAGTCTCATCTATACACGAAACACAACACAGAGGAGCCACACGTCCCCCCACCAGCACAGAGAGGGAGGGGTGACCCAAACATCTCCAGACCCTTGTATGAGGTCAACACCCCTGGTTATAGGTCATAAGAGGTGGGAAAGTGTCCGGATCCAGTGATTCTGGTCCCGTGTCTGGACCTGGTTCTGATGTATCAGCCGTGTGTCACCATCTTATTATCATCTCTGCTCCGGATTTATTATACGGCGCTGGTTCCGTGCAGGAGGCTGAAGATCCAATCACTGACAGATGATCACTCCCAGCATGGAACATTGTATGGATGATGGGAGTCGGGATGCGCCTGATATGACCCAGAAATGATGATAAAAATTGGGGCAAAAAATGTTCAATCTTAGTTTCCCGGGGGGGGGGGGGGGTGACTATGAGAAGGGATTGGTGCACTTTGTATGTGGGAAGTTTAAGATAAGCAGAATTTTCATATCTCCGTTCTCCTGGCAGCTTTCCTCATGCCCTTGAACTCTGGAGGCAGTTCTCTCCTTCTCCTCCTGTCTCTGCGCTCTACAGGCAGTTCTCTCCTCTTTGTGTCTCTGAACGCTACAGGCAGTTCTCTCCTCTTGGTATCTCTGAGCTCTACAGGCAGTTCTCTCCTCTTTGTGTCTCTGAACTCTACAGACAGTTCTCTCCTCCTCCTCCTGTCTCTGAGCTCTACAGGCAGTTCTCTCCTTCATCTGTCACTGAGCTCTACAGGCATTTCTCTTCTTTATCTGTCTCTCAGTCCTACAGGGAGTTCTTTCCTTCATCTGTCTCTGAGCACTGTAGCCAGTTCTTGCATACTTGTGTCTCTGAGCTCTTCAAGCAGTTTTCTCCTTCTCTTGTCTCTCAGTCCTACAGGCAGTTTTCTCCTACATCTGTCTCTGAGCTCTACAGCAGTTCTCTCTCTGAGCTCTACGGGCATTTCTTTTTTTCTGTCTCTCAGTTCTTGCATGCTTGTGTCCCTGTGTTATACAGGCTCTTCTCTCCTCCATCTGTCTCTGAGCTCTATAGGCAGTTCTCTTCTCCATCTGTCTCTGAGCTCTACAGGCAGTTCTCTCCTCCTCCTGTCTCTCAGTGCTACAGGCAGTATCTCTGAGCACCATAGGCAGTTCTTTTCTCATTTCATATCTGTGAAGTCAGGGATGTATTTTTCCAAATCAGTTATGTGATATCGAGTGCAGAAGGAACAGGAAGGCGTCTCCCTGAGTACAGGCGGAGGATTCATCCCTCATATAAGCACTTGTGTCCTTCTTCAGGTCAGAGAGTAACAGAAGGTCACAAGGGTCAATACAAGGAGGAGGAGACTCCTGTAGCATGTTATAGAGAGGGAGATCTTCCTGATCCCATGGAGGACACGGCTCAGGAGACCTGGAGCGAGAGCAGATGAGATGCCAATCCCATCGCCGGGAGGACATCACAGATCTCATGGAGAAGATCCTGGGGGGCATTTATTATTTGCTGCCGCTCGTGCGCCAACGTATGATTCCCCCGCCGCTTAATATTCGCAGCAGGATACTGGCTCTTGATGTATCGGGTTCATTTTATAAACATGAAACTGGTGCAAACAAAGCCGAGATCTATATGTTTTGGACCGAAAAGAGTTTAGTTTAGTTATTGTAGGAAACCTACTGTAAGAGTACTTAGCTCTGCCTCATGGAGCATGGAAGATGAGTTGGTCTGTATCTTAAAGCTACATATCAGTGGAGTTCCCTAAGAAGTGGAAATCCCCGAGGAGTGGTGACCCCTGTGGAGTGGTGACCCCTGTGGAGTGAAGATCCATGTAGAGTGGTGACCCCTGTAGAGTGGTGACCCCTGTGGAGTGGTGACCCCTGTGGAGTGGAGATCCATGTAGAGTGGTGACCCCTGTAGAGTGGAGATCCTCGAGGAGTGGTGACCCCTGTGAAGTGGTGACCCCTGTGGAGTGGTGACCCCTGTGGAGTGGAGATCCATGTAGAGTGGTGACCCCTGTAGAGTGGTGACCCCTGTGGAGTGGTGACCCCTGTGGAGTGGAGATCCTCAAGGAGTGGTGACCCCTGTGGAGTGGAGATCCCCGAGGAGTGGTGACCCCTGTGGAGTGGTGACCCCTGTGGAGTGGAGATCCCCGAGGAGTGGTGACCCCTTTGGAGTGGTGATCCCTGTGGAGTGGAGATCCCTCAGGAGTGGTGACCCCTATGGAGTGGTGATCCCTGTGGAGTGGTGACCCCTATGGAGTGGTGACTCCTACGGAGTGGAGATCCCTAAGGAATGGAGATCCCTGTGGAGTGGTGACCCCTGTGGAGTGGAGATCCATGTAGAGTGGTGACCCCTGTAGAGTGGAGATCCTCGAGGAGTGGTGACCCCTGTGAAGTGGTGACCCCTGTGGAGTGGTGACCCCTGTGGAGTGGAGATCCATGTAGAGTGGTGACCCCTGTAGAGTGGTGACCCCTGTGGAGTGGTGACCCCTGTGGAGTGGAGATCCCCGAGGAGTGGTGACCCCTTTGGAGTGGTGATCCCTGTGGAGTGGAGATCCCTCAGGAGTGGTGACCCCTGTGGAGTGGTGATCCCTGTGGAGTGGTGACCCCTATGGAGTGGTGACTCCTATGGAGTGGAGATCCCTAAGGAATGGAGATCCCTGTGGAGTGGTGACCCCTATGGAGTGGAGATCCCTAGGGAATGGAGACCCCAGTGGAATGGTGACCTCTGTGGAGTGGTGACTCCTATGGAGTGGAGATCCCTGAGGAGTGGAGATCCCCGAGGAGTGGTGACCCCTGTGGAGTGGAGATCCCTGAGGAGTGGTGACCCCTATGGAGTGGTGACCCCTGTGGAGTGGAGATCCCCGAGGAGTGGTGACCCCTGTGGAGTGGTGACCCCTGTGGAGTTGAGATCCCTGTGGAGTGGCCACCCCTGAGGAGTGGTGACCCCTGTGGAGTGGAGATCCCCGAGGAGTGGTGACCCCTGTGGAGTGGAGATCCCCGAGGAGTGGTGATCCCTGTGGAGTGGAGATCCCTGAGGAGTGGGGACCCCTGTGGAGTGGAGATCCCCGAGGAGTGGTGACCCTTGTGGAGTGGTGACCCCTATGGAGTGGTAATCCGTAAGGAATCTCCACTCCAGCCACGCCCCACTGGCGTGAAGGTGGTGGAGAGGGCTAGAAGTACTAGCAATAAGCCCCTGGCAGAGGTCCTGATAAATGTGCCCCACTGAGCTCATCATGAATGGACAGCGGAGACGGATTTTATGGAGATGAAGAAAACTCCATCATTCTTTGCCCTTGTGTCCTCAACAGATCTAGTTCTTGATTCTACATAAAAATTAGTTCTTGATTAGAATTATTTCCTTGGTCCTTCCTGACACTTAATTGTTGCTTTCGGTCATACTTATGCCTGCTACGTATGATGGATCAAGACCTGACTATCCAGAGGACAGGAGGACTTGAGGCAAGAGAAAAAAGGAGGACCTCCAGCGACCATGAAACCCGGAGGAAGTAAAATCAATAAATTATTAAATCATTTTATAAACATGAAACTGGTGCAAACAAAGCCGAGATCTATATGTTTTGGACAGAAAAGAGTTTAGTTTAGTTATTGTAGGAAACCTACTGTAAGAGTACTTAGCTCTGCCTCATGGAGCATGGAAGATGAGTTAGTCTGTATCTTAAAGCTGCATATCAGTGGAGATCCCTAAGAAGTGGAGATCCCCGAGGAGTGGTGATCCCTGTGGAGTGGTGACCCCTGTGGAGTGGAGATCCCTGAGGAGTGGTGACCCCCGAGGAGTGGAGATCCTCGAGGAGTGGAGACCCCTGTAGAGTGGAGATCCCCGAGGAGTGGTGACCCCTGTGGAGTGGTAACTCCTATGGAGTGGAGATCCCTGAGGAATGGAGATCCCTGTGGAGTGGTGACCCCTGTGGAGTGGTGACTCCTATGGAGTGGTGATCCCTATGGAGTGGTGACTCCTATGGAGTGGAGATCCCTGAGGAATGGAGATCCCTGAGGAGTGGTGACCCCTGTGGAGTGGTGACCCCTATGGAGTGGAGATCCCTGAGGAGTGGTGACCCCTGTGGAGTGGAGATCCCCGTGGAGTGGTGACCCCTGTGGAGTGGAGATCCCCGTGGAGTGGTGACCCCTGTGGAGTGGAGATCTCTGAGGAGTGGTGACCCCTGTGGAGTGGAGATCCCCGAGGAGTGGTGACCCCTGTGGAGTGGAGAACCCTGAGGAGTGGTGACCCCTGTGGAGTGGAGATCCCCGAGGAGTGGTGACCCCTGTGGAGTGGTGACCCCCGAGGAGTGGTGACCCCTGTGGAGTGGAGATCCCCGAGGAGTGGTGACCCCTGTGGAGTGGTGACCCTGTGGAGTGGTGACCCCTGTGGAGTGGAGATCCCCGAGGAGTGGTGACCCCTGTGGAGTGGAGAACCCTGAGGAGTGGTGACCCCTGTGGAGTGGAGATCCCCGAGGAGTGGTGACCCCTGTGGAGTGGAGATCCCAGAGGAGTGGTGACCCCCGAGGAGTGGTGACCCCTGTGGAGTGGAGATCCCCGAGGAGTGGTGACCCCTGTGGAGTGGTGACCCTGTGGAGTGGTGACCCCTGTGGAGTGGAGATCCCCGAGGAGTGGTGACCCCTGTGGAGTGGAGATCCCCGAGGAGTGGTGACCCCTGTGGAGTGGAGATACCCGAGGAGTGGTGACCCCTGTGGAGTGGTGACCCCTGTGGAGTGGAGATCCCCGAGGAGTGGTGACCCCTGTGGAGTGGAGATCCCCGAGGAGTGGTGACCCCTGTGGAGTGGAGATCCCCGAGGAGTGGTGACCCCTGTGGAGTGGAGATCCGCGAGGAGTGGTGATCCCCGTGGAGTGGTGACCCCTGTGGAGTGGAGATTCCCGAGGAGTGGTGACCCCTGTGGAGTGGTGACCCTGTGGAGTGGTGACCCCTGTGGAGTGGAGATCCCCGAGGAGTGGTGACCCCTGTGGAGTGGAGATCCCCGAGGAGTGGTGACCCCTGTGGAGTGGAGATACCCGAGGAGTGGTGACCCCTGTGGAGTGGTGACCCCTGTGGAGTGGAGATCCCCGAGGAGTGGTGACCCCTGTGGAGTGGAGATCCCCGAGGAGTGGTGACCCCTGTGGAGTGGAGATCCCCGAGGAGTGGTGACCCCTGTGGAGTGGAGATCCGCGAGGAGTGGTGATCCCCGTGGAGTGGTGACCCCTGTGGAGTGGAGATTCCCGAGGAGTGGTGACCCCTGTGGAGTGGAGATCCCCGAGGAGTGGTGACCCCTGTGGAGTGGAGATCCCCGAGGAGTGGTGACCCCTGTGGAGTGGAGATCCCCGAGGAGTGGTGACCCCTGTGGAGTGGAGATCCCCGAGGAGTGGTGACCCCTGTGGAGTGGAGATCCCCGAGGAGTGGTGACCCCTGTGGAGTGGAGATCCCCGAGGAGTGGTGACCCCTGTGGAGTGGAGACCCCTGTGGAGTGGAGATCCCTGAGGAGTGGTGATCCCCGAGGAGTGGTGATCCCTGTGGAGTGGAGATCCCTGAGGAGTGGTGACCCCTGTGGAGTGGAGATCCCCGAGGAGTGGAGATCCCCGAGGAGTGGTGACCCCTGTGGAGTGGAGATCCCCGAGGAGTGGTGACCCCTATGGAGTGGTGACTCCTATGGAGTGGTGACTCCTATGGAGTGGAGATCCCTAAGGAATGGAGATCCCCGAGGAGTGGTGACCCCTATGGAGATCCCTGAGGAGTGGAGATCCCAGAGGAGTGGTGACCCCTGTGGAGTGGAGATCCCCGAGGAGTGGTGACCCCTGTGGAGTGGAGATCCCCGAGGAGTGGTGACCCCTGTGGAGTGGAGATCCCCAAGGAGTGGAGATCCCTGAGGAGTGGAGATCCCCGAGGAGTGGTGACCCCTATGGAGTGGTGACTCCTATGGAGTGGAGATCCCTAAGGAATGGAGATCCCCGAGGAGTGGTGACCCCTATGGAGATCCCTGTGGAGTGGAGATCCCCGAGGAGTGGTGACCCCTGTGGAGTGGAGATCCCCGAGGAGTGGTGACCCCTGTGGAGTGGAGATCCCCGAGGAGTGGTGACCCCTATGGAGTGGTGACTCCTATGGAGTGGTGACTCCTATGGAGTGGAGATCCCTAAGGAATGGAGATCCCCGAGGAGTGGTGACCCCTATGGAGATCCCTGAGGAGTGGAGATCCCAGAGGAGTGGTGACCCCTGTGGAGTGGAGATCCCTGAGGAGTGGTGACCCCCGAGGAGTGGAGATCCCCGAGGAGTGGTGACCCCTATGGAGTGGTGACTCCTATGGAGTGGAGATCCCTAAGGAATGGAGATCCCCGAGGAGTGGTGACCCCTATGGAGATCCCTGTGGAGTGGAGATCCCCGAGGAGTGGTGACCCCTGTGGAGTGGAGATCCCCGAGGAGTGGTGACCCCTGTGGAGTGGAGATCCCCGAGGAGTGGTGATCCCCGAGGAGTGGTGATCCCCGAGGAGTGGTGACCCCTGTGGAGTGGAGATCCCCGAGGAGTGGTGACCCCTGTGGAGTGGAGATCCCCGAGGAGTGGTGACCCCTGTGGAGTGGAGATCCCCGAGGAGTGGTGACCCCTGTGGAGTGGAGATCCCTGAGGAGTGGTGATCCCCGAGGAGTGGTGACCCCTATGGAGTGGAGATCCCTGAGGAGTGGTGACCCCTGTGGAGTGGAGATCCCCGAGGAGTGGAGATCCCCGAGGAGTGGTGACCCCTGTGGAGTGGAGATCCCCGAGGAGTGGTGACCCCTGTGGAGTGGAGATCCCTGAGGAGTGGTGACCCCTGTGGAGTGGAGATCCCCGAGGAGTGGTGACCCCTGTGGAGTGGAGATCCCCGAGGAGTGGAGATCCCTGAGGAGTGGAGATCCCCGAGGAGTGGTGACCCCTATGGAGTGGTGACTCCTATGGAGTGGAGATCCCTAAGGAATGGAGATCCCCGAGGAGTGGTGACCCCTATGGAGATCCCTGAGGAGTGGAGATCCCAGAGGAGTGGTGACCCCTGTGGAGTGGAGATCCCCGAGGAGTGGTGACCCCTGTGGAGTGGAGACCCCTGTGGAGTGGAGATCCCTGAGGAGTGGTGATCCCCGAGGAGTGGTGACCCCTGTGGAGTGGAGATCCCTGAGGAGTGGTGACCCCTGTGGAGTGGAGATCCCCGAGGAGTGGAGATCCCCGAGGATTGGTGACCCCTGTGGAGTGGAGATCCCCGAGGAGTGGTGACCCCTGTGGAGTGGAGATCCCTGAGGAGTGGTGACCCCTGTGGAGTGGAGATCCCCGAGGAGTGGTGACCCCTGTGGAGTGGAGATCCCTGAGGAGTGGTGACCCCTGTGGAGTGGAGATCCCTGAGGAGTGGAGATCCCTGAGGAGTGGAGATCCCCGAGGAGTGGTGACCCCTATGGAGTGGTGACTCCTATGGAGTGGTGACCCCTATGGAGATCCCTGAGGAGTGGAGATCCCCGAGGAGTGGGGACTCCTGTGGAGATCCCTGAGGAGTGGTGACCCCCGAGGAGTGGTGACCCATATGGAGTGGAGATCCCTGAGGAGTGGTGACCCTTGTTTAGTGGAGACCCCTGAGGAGTAAAGACCCCTATAAGCAATGAATAAACATTTATGCGGACATTTTGAAAATAGCAAAAGTGATGGTTTAAAAGCCAGTGGAGTAGTCATGTTATCCAGTGACAAACAAAGCAAAACATTCCCATCCCTCAACCAGTGTCTAAGCACATTCTGAGACCCCTGAGGACTGGAGACCCCAGTGAGCCACAAGTAAAGGTTTATTTAGACACTTTACACATATCAGAAATGATGGTTTAAAAGCCGATGGAGCAGCCATGGTATCCAGTGACCAAACCTTCATGGAGTCTCAGGAAACAAGGAAGAGCATTCCCATCCCTCAACCAGTGTCTAGTCCCATCCAGGGACCCCCTACACCAGGCACCGGGGTGAAGATCCCACTAGGAGTGAGCCTATGATAGATTCTGCACTCATCTCCATCTGTAAGACCCATATGAAACCCTCGGCCCGGCTGTGAAAGTGTTTATGTGGCGGAGCCGGTTCCAGTGTTGTCCGAGGGATTAGGAAGCCTCCTCACACCTTGGCTATTTCCAGAAGGTGGTGTTCCTTCCCAGCGCCTCTCCCCCGCCCGCTGGCACAGGGATGGGCTCTGAGCTCCTCTTTATAAGCCCCTCAGGACTATGACTTCATGGCTCTGGCAATCACGAGCTGCTCTCATAGTCGGATCTCTGAGGCCTGATTGTGTGTGAGGAGGTTTGTGCCAGCGACTATAAAATTCTGGTCTCATCCTCTGGGCTCTTCTTGTTGATTGGCCACATCCGGGGTGGAACCATCTTTGTTGCTGATGTTGCGTGCCATTGGTTGCGTGTTCACAGCTCGCTGTCTTCCTCTTCTGCATGTGAGACTGGTCATCTCCAGCAGATCTCGACCCGTAGACATAGACACCTCATTCCTGGGGATTGATACCCACATCCATAACTGATGCAAAGCGGGCGGGGCATGGGTTCAGGCAGCGGGTGGGCGGGGACTGGGTCCAGGCAGGGTAATTGTGGGCGGGTCCAGGGTCCAGGCAGGGTGACTGTCAGATAGCACCAGCACTGGAGCACATGGCGGTGGCTTCTGTGACTGTGTGTTGCGGTTCTGCACAGCTTTGCGCCATTTTACTGATATAACAAAAGGTGGATGGGGAATAACAAGCCCCAAAGCAAACAGCATAGGTGCGGAGGGGTGTGTGAGGACTGTGTGTGTGTGGGGGGGTCTTTGGCAGCCGTTGGGAGGCTGCTGGTGATCGCCCCCCCCCCCCCTTCCTTCTGCCCTCAGGATCGGATCGTCGAGTAGTCTCCCACCCTCACTGCCCTCAGGTTTATCACTTTTCTGGTTTCCTTTCCTTCAGATTCTGATTACAAAGGCCCAAAGGTGATTGGAAGTTTCCCACGTGCCGCTCTGCAGCCGCCATTCGGACGAAGGTTTCCCAGGACTGGAAGAAGTCGGATGGGACTAACGGGTTCATAACTGTTTCCATTATTATGGGGTGCAGGCTATGGGTTTGGCCTGTATGATGGAAGTATTAGGGAGGTGCAGGGGGAGCAGTATAACACGTCTCGGGGCAGCGCACACACGTGTGGGGGGGTGCAGTATAACACGTCTCGGGGCAGCGCACACACGTGTGGGGGTAGCGGTATAACACGTCTCGGGGCAGGGCACACACGTGTGGGGGGGTGCGGTATAACACGTCTCGGGGCAGGGCACACACGTGTGGGGGGGTGCGGTATAACACGTCTCGGGGCAGGGCACACACGTGTGGGGGGGTGCGGTATAACACGTCTCGGGGCAGGGCACACACGTGTGGGGGGGGTGCGGTATAACACGTCTCGGGGCAGGGCACACACGTGTGGGGGGGTGCGGTATAACACGTCTCGGGGCAGGGCACACACGTGTGGGGGGGTGCGGTATAACACGTCTCGGGGCAGGGCACACACGTGTGGGGGGGTGCGGTATAACACGTCTCGGGGCAGGGCACACACGTGTGGGGGGGTGCGGTATAACACGTCTCGGGGCAGGGCACACACGTGTGGGGGGGTGCGGTATAACACGTCTCGGGGCAGGGCACACACGTGTGGGGGGGTGCGGTATAACACGTCTCGGGGCAGGGCACACACGTGTGGGGGGGTGCGGTATAACACGTCTCGGGGCAGTGCACACACGTGTGGGGGGGTGCGGTATAACACGTCTCGGGGCAGTGCACACACGTGTGGGGGGGTGCAGTATAACACGTCTCGGGGCAGCGCACACACGTGTGGGGGGGAGCGGTATAACACGTCTCGGGGCAGGGCACACACGTGTGGGGGGGTGCGGTATAACACGTCTCGGGGCAGGGCACACACGTGTGGGGGGGTGCGGTATAACACGTCTCGGGGCAGGGCACACACGTGTGGGGGGGTGCGGTATAACACGTCTCGGGGCAGGGCACACGTGTGGGGGGGTGCGGTATAACACGTCTCGGGGCAGCGCACACACGTGTGGGGGGGAGCGGTATAACACGTCTCGGGGCAGGGCACACACGTGTGGGGGGGAGCGGTATAACACGTCTCGGGGCAGTGCACACACGTGTGGGGGGTTGCGGTATAACACGTCTCGGGGCAGCGCACACACGTGTGGGGGGGTGCAGTATAACACGTCTCGGGGCAGCGCACACGTGGGGGGTGGTGCGGTATAACACGTGTGTGGGGATTCCCCTGGGTTACAATGTTTCGGCTGCTGCGGGGTTGAAGCGATTTGTTACATTGTCTATGAGTGGCCCCCGCCAGCTGCAGCGGCACCAGACGCACGGACATAACTCTCCCGCTACAAACTGCACTTTGTTCTAGATCTTTTAGCACCTGAAACCAAATGAGAATAATAACTGTCAGACGGATATTTATGTCCTGCAGGACGCGGACCCCCTCCCCCCCCGCACCCCACCCATCTGCTAACTCCATCAACCTGCCGCAGCAAGTACACTGCAGGCAGGGGGGTCCCAGGCTGTATCACACAGGATAGGATTAGATACACGGCTCAGCAGACTGTATCACACAGGATAGGATTAGATACACAGCACAGCAGTATCACAAAGGATAGGATTAGATACACGGCTCAGCAGACTGTATCACACAGGAGATTATTAGATACACAGCTCAGCAGACAGTATCACACAGGAGAGGATTAGATACACAGCTTACACCAGGATGTACTGTACTTCCCCACCACCAGCAGATAGGAGAGCACATACTAATTACTCCTCCATAACGGTGATAGAAGGTCAGTGACTTCCCTGCTTTATCCCAACCTATAAAGAAGACTCCCAGGGGACCCCAGGGAGGACCTCGCTCCATCACTGATAGGTGACCCCTCTTCTTACTAGGTTCAGTCTATTCCTCAATGGGGAGACAAGGCTACAGAAAAGTGCCCAAAAAAGACAATGGCAGATAGTATTCTACGTGGCCTCCTAACCTGCTACATGACTACACGTGGCCTCCTAACCTTCTACATGACTTCACGTGGCCTCCCAACCTGCTACGTGACTACGCGTGGCCTCCCAACCTGCTACGTGACTACGCGTGGCCTCCCAACCTGCTACGTGACTACGCGTGGCCTCCCAACCTGCTACGTGACTACGCGTGGCCTCCCAACCTGCTACGTGACTACGCGTGGCCTCCCAACCTGCTACGTGACTACGCGTGGCCTCCCAACCTGCTACGTGACTACGCGTGGCCTCCCAACCTGCTACGTGACTACGCGTGGCCTCCCAACCTGCTACGTGACTACACGTGGCCTCCCAACCTGCTACGTGACTACACGTGGCCTCCCAACCTGCTACGTGACTACACGTGGCCTCCCAACCTGCTACGTGACTACACGTGGCCTCCCAACCTGCTACGTGACTACACGTGGCCTCCCAACCTGCTACATGACTACACGTGGCCTCCCAACCTGCTACATGACTACACGTGGCCTCCTAACACATGGCCTCTTAGCTCACCACATGACTAAACATGATCTCCTACCCCACCGGATGACTACACATGGTTTCCTACCCCATCGTATGACTACACATGCCCTACTAGCCTACCACATGACTATTACTTGGCCTCCTAGCACACCAAATAGCTATACATGGCCTCCTTAGCCAGTGCATGACTACACATGGCCTACTACACTCTGCTTTATAGCCCCTTATATAACTACTCTTAGCCCTTCACATGACTACACTTAGCCTCATAGCCCCCCGTATAACTATGCTCAGCCTCTTGTATCCACCCCCCAACAGGACTGCACACAGCCTCAAAACCCCCCTTCCATGCATAGTCAGGTCTTTTGGGGTACATAAAATATCTGTTTAATATCCTGTGGTTAGTGGCAGTACATAAAGCCACTTTCCTGCAGGAAGTATCACTGCCCCCCGTGTGACCCACTGCTGACATTAATGGTCATGGCGAGCATCAGGACATCTCTGGATTCAATCAGCTGGGCCGGCGAGTGGCTGCCAGCGAGACTGCTGGGAAATGGAAGAGTGCAGCATTTTATGGATGGGGGCTCTTTGTGAGCTGTGACTGAGGGTCTCCCAGGTGTTGTCCTACTGATTTATGGGCAGTCTTGCCACTCATACATAGCATTGGCCTCCATGAGGCTTCAGTGTTCACCTTCATCAACAGCGCCCCTCCTGGTCATGAGCTGCAGTCCCAAGCACAACCATGGACACGTCCGGAGCTGTTTCTAGGTTTGTTTCATTTCATACAATCCTTTTAAGGTCAGCAGGAGAGACAAGCACAAATACATGCATCCGAAAATCTGACCGCGGCTGATGATATGGAGGCATGAGATAAATGTCCGCCATGGTTCTGGAGTTTGCAGATACGGTTCTGCTGTTTAGGGTGTGTCCCCAGGATGCAAAATTCAGCTTCTTGCTCTAACATTCACCTTTTGCCTATGCTGTCCATTCCCCCACCACCATTGACCCTATACTGCTTTCATCTCCCTATGCATCCAGTGCTGTCAACTCCCGGCCCCACCATTCACGAAGTGCTGCAGCTGTCAACTACCTGCTTTACCATTCACCCTGTGCTACTGCTGTCAGCTCCCCACTCCACCATTCACCAAGGACTGCTGCTGTCAACTACCTGCTCTACCATTTTCCTTGTGCTACTGCTGTGAGCTCCCGGCCCCACCATTCACCAAGGGCTGCTGCTGTGAGCTCCCCTGCCCCAACATTCACCAAGGGCTGCTGCTGTGAGCTCCCTGCCCCACCATTCACCAAGGGCTGCTGCTGTGAGCTCCCAGCCCCACCATTCACCAAGGGCTGCTGCTGTGAGCTCCCAGCCCCACCATTCACCAAGGGCTGCTGCTGTGAGCTCCCAGCCCTACCATTCACCAAGGGCTGCTGCTGTGAGCTCCCAGCTCCACCATTCACCAAGGGCTGCTGCTGTGAGTTACCAGCCCCAACATTCACCAAGGGCTGCTGTTGTGAGCTCCCAGCTCCACCATTCATTAAGGGCTGCTGCTGTGAGTTACCAACTCCACCATTCATTAAGGGCTGCTGCTGTGAGCTCCCTGCCCCACCATTCACCAAGGGCTGCTGCTGTGAGCTCCCTGCCCCACCATTCACCAAGGGCTGCTGCTGTGAGCTCCCTGCCCCACCATTCACCAAGGGCTGCTGCTGTGAGCTCCCGGCCCCACCATTCACCAAGGGCTGCTGCTGTGAGCTCCCGGCCCCACCATTCACCAAGGGCTGATGCTGTGAGCTTCCGGCCCCACCATTCACCAAGGGCTGATGCTGTGAGCTCCCAGCCCTAACATTCACCAAGGGCTGCTGCTGTGAGCTCCCTGCCCCACCATTCACCAAGGGCTGCTGCTGTGAGCTCCCTGCCCCACCATTCACCAAGGGCTGCTGCTGTGAGCTCCCAGCCCCACCATTCACCAAGGGCTGATGCTGTGAGCTCCCGGCCCCACCATTCACTAAGGGCTGATGCTGTGAGCTCCCAGCCCTAACATTCACCAAGGGCTGCTTCTGTGAGCTCCCAGCTCCACCATTCACCGAGGGCTGCTGCTGTGAGCTCCCAGCTCCACCATTCACCAAGGGCTGAAGCTGTGAGCTCCCTGCCCCACCATTCACCAAGGGCTGATGCTGTGAGCTCCCAGCCCCACCATTCACCAAGGGCTGCTGCTGTGAGCTCCCGGCCCCACCATTCACCAAGGGCTGATGCTGTGAGTTCCCTGCCCCACCATTCACCAAGGGCTGCTGCTGTGAGTTACCAGCCCCAACATTCACCAAGGGCTGCTGCTGTGAGCTCCCGGCCCCACCATTCACCAAGGGCTGCTGCTGTGAGCTCCCAGCCCCACCATTCACCAAGGGCTGCTGCTGTGAGCTCCCGGCCCCACCATTCACCAAGGGCTGCTGCTGTGAGCTCCCGGCCCCACCATTCACCAAGGGCTGATGCTGTGAGCTCCCGGCCCCACCATTCACCAAGGGCTGATGCTGTGAGCTCCCAGCCCTAACATTCACCAAGGGCTGCTGCTGTGAGCTCCCAGCTCCACCATTCACCAAGGGCTGCTGCTGTGAGCTCCCAGCTCCACCATTCACCAAGGGCTGAAGCTGTGAGCTCCATGCCCCACCATTCACCAAGGGCTGATGCTGTGAGCTCCCAGCCCCACCATTCACCAAGGGCTGCTGCTGTGAGCTCCCGGCCCCACCATTCACCAAGGGCTGCTGCTGTGAGCTCCCGGCCCCACCATTCACCAAGGGCTGCTGCTGTGAGTTACCAGCCCCAACATTCACCAAGGGCTGCTGCTGTGAGCTCCCCACTACACCCGCATAGCGCATTATACACGGACAATGCACTTACATGCACCAGGAAGAAGCAGGTGAACTCCTGGGACCTGAGCGGGGAAGTGACACATGCAGGATATCGGGGGCAGGATCTTAGTGACTCCGTGCACAGCGCATTATACACGGACAATGCACTTACATACACCAGGAAGAAGAAGGTGAACTCCAGGGACCTGAGCGGGGAAGCGACACATGCAGGATATCGGGGGAAGGATCTTAGTGACTCCCCGCACAGCGCATTATACACGGACAATGCACTTACATACACCAGGAAGAAGAAGGTGAACTCCGGGGACCTGAGCGGGGAAGTGACACATGCAGGATATCGGGGGCAGGATCTTAGTGACTCCCCGCACAGCGCATTATACACGGACAATGCACTTACATGCACCAGGAAGAAGAAGGTGAACTCCGGGGACCTGAGCGGGGAAGTGACAAATGCAGGATATCGGGCACACGATCTTAGTGAATCACGTCAGGGAGCATTATACATGGACAATGCACTTTCTGTGAACTCCAGCGGACAGGTAAGTAAATGTGCCCCTGTGTGTCAGTGTAGGGATTGTCCATCAGAAGTCCCTAACCAATAGGCTTTGCAGGGTTTGTTAGGTGACAGGGGTTGTGGGTGATTTCAGCCTGTGCCCCTTTCTCTCTGTTATGACAAGAGACACTGGGGCACATTTACTTACCCGGTCCAGTCGCGATCCAGCGGCGGGTTCTCCGACGCCGATTCGGGTTCTGCCGGGATTCACTAAGTTCCATGCGCCGATATTCACCATGTTTCGCTGCTGCGCTGAGGTCCGCCGGAGTTCACCTGCTTTTTTCTGGTGTATGTGAGTGCTTGATCTTGCGACACAAATGGCTTTTTAAATTCTGCGGTTTTTCCGAATCCTTCGGGTTGTCCAGTGGCCACGCCCCCCCCGATTTCTGTCGCGCAAAAGTCGGCGCGATTGCACCAAAAATCGATCGCGTGCGTCACAATCCCGTGAAATACAGCGCAAAGCGGAAATATTCGGGAAAAACCCGACTGATTCGCGGCTGCGGACCCTTAGTAAATGTGCCCCACTGTGTGAACACGGCACAACAAGCCCACTCCTCCTCTCTGACAGTAGAGAGGATTATAATGGGAAGATACTGTGACCCATGGGGGCTAGAGAGAAAATTCTAAGTGCCCCTGAATCTGTAAAGCAGCCCCTACAGCACGGTATGTGGAGGTCCTCTTTAATGTTATAAGGCGTTGCCACCAAGTTTGGATGATTTTGAGATCTTGGCGTAACATATGAAGTTTTAGGATCTGTAGAGTTATTCTTCTGGTATCTAAACCAAAGTTACAACTCGGTGAAGGACAAAACTGTACCCCCTGCTGACATACAAAGGAGAAGATGTGCACAGGATCCTGCAGAGACATCGGGACCTGTGAGCAGAAGCTATAGAGGCCACAACAAGCGGCGACCACTGGTGACATCTACTCCGGTGAAGCTACAGCCGGGTCCACGAGTCCTTCAGGGTCCTGAATTTTAGGTCTCTTCCTACTGGTTTGTAACTTGGGGGTCATTGCACTTCCCACGTGTCCATGCAACAATTAAAGCATAAAACCTTTGACGCCTGAAGGGTTGGCTGTTTCCTCCAGGACGATGGGGTTGACCACCCCCGGTGTCTTCCTCGTGGTGAGGAAAGGGTTATCACGCCTTGCACTTGCAGGAATTTGCGCAGTATTTTGTGGTCAGGGGCGGCTAAGCAGCTGCAGCTGTTCCTGGATGGAGGAGCGGAGGCTCCGAGCGCTGATTGTCCTGCAGGAAGCGAAAGATTATCCATAATAACGGATAATAACCCAAATAAATCCTTCCTAATAAAACCCGCGGCTCGGCCCTGCCGCTCCGGTCATGAAGGACCCCAGCGAGTGACTGCGGGGGGCAGGGGGCGGAGATGACACCGGATTAACCCTTCATTGCTTCTGATCTGATAATTGGTAAATGAGGGTCGTCCAAGCGATAAATTTATAAGTTATTGTCTCGCTGACCTTAAGAGATTGTAGCGTATGGTGCAAAGACAACATGTCCACCATTACCAGGAGAACGGACTCCGGCAACAGGCCTAAGACCCTAACGAGGGCAGGAAAGGGTTAATGGGCACATCTAGGGGGGTATAGAGCAGTGAGGGGTTAATGTCACACAGACTGCTCTCCCCGGGTCCTCCTATCACACAGACTGCTCTCCCGGGTCCCCCTATCACACAGACTGCTCTCCCGGGTCCCCCTATCACACAGACTGCTCTCCCCGGGTCCTCCTATCACACAGACTGCTCTCCCGGGTCCCCCTATCACACAGACTCCTCTCCCCGGGTGCTCCTATCACACAGACTGCTCTCCCCGGGTCCACCTATCACACAGACTGCTCTCCCGGGTCCTCCTATCACACAGACTGCTCTCCCCGGGTCCTCCTATCACACAGACTGCTCTCCCCGGGTCCTCCTATCACACAGACTGCTCTCCCCGGGTCCTCCTATCACACAGACTGCTCTCCCCAGGTCCTCCTATCACACAGACTGCTCTCCCGGGTCCTCCTATCACACAGACTGCTCTCCCGGGTCCCCCTATCACACAGACTGCTCTCCCGGGTGCTCCTATCACACAGACTGCTCTCCCGGGTCCTCCTATCACACAGACTGCTCTCCCGGGTCCCCCTATCACACAGACTCCTCTCCCCGGGTGCTCCTATCACACAGACTGCTCTCCCCGGGTCCACCTATCACACAGACTGCTCTCCCGGGTCCTCCTATCACACAGACTGCTCTCCCCGGGTCCACCTATCACACAGACTGCTCTCCAAGGGTCCCCTATCACACAGACTGCTCTCCCCGGGTCCCCCTATCACACAGACTGCTCTCCCCGGGTCCCCCTATCACACAGACTGCTCTCCCCGGGTCCATCTATCACACAGACTGCTCTCCCCGGGTCCTCCTATCACACAGACTGCTCTCCCGGGTGCTCCTATCACACAGACTGCTCTCCCCGGGTCCTCCTATCACACAGACTGCTCTCCCGGGTCCTCCTATCACACAGACTGCTCTCCCCGGGTGCTCCTATCACACAGACTGCTCTCCCCGGGTCCCCCTATCACACAGACTGCTCTCCCCGGGTCCATCTATCACACAGACTGCTCTCCCCGGGTCCCCCTATCACACAGACTGCTCTCCCCGGGTCCTCCTATCACACAGACTGCTCTCCCGGGTCCTCCTATCACACAGACTGCTCTCCCCGGGTGCTCCTATCACACAGACTGCTCTCCCCGGGTCCTCCTATCACACAGACTGCTCTCCCTGGGTCCCCCTATCACACAGACTGCTCTCCCTTTGTCCTCCTATCACACAGACTGCTCTCCCAGGGTGCTCCTATCACACAGACTGCTCTCTCTGGGTCCCCCTATCACACAGACTGCTCTACAGGCTTGCTAAATACTACATGGAAGCTGTCTGGATATATCCTCCATGAGGCTGGCTATATACTATGGGGGGGGGGCAGGCTGGCTATATACTACCAGGGGGGCATGCTTGCTATAAACAGGGGGTGGGGGCAGGGGACTGGATGGCTATATACTGAGGGCATGGGCTATCTACACTCACCGGCCACTTTATTAGGTCCACCATGCTAGTAACGGGTTGGACCCCCTTTTGCCTTCAGAACTGCCTCAATTCTTCGTGGCATAGATACAACAAGGTGCTGGAAGCTCCTCAGAGATTTTGCTCCATAGTGACATGATGGCATCACACAGTTGCCGCAGATTTGTCGGCTGCACATCCATGATGCGAATCTCCCGTTCCACCACATCCCAAAGATGCTCTATTGGATTGAGATCTGGTGACTGTGGAGCCATTTGTGTCCAGTGACCTCATTGTCATGTTCAAGAAACCAGTCTGAGATGATTCCAGCTTTATGACATGGCGCATTATCCTGCTGAAAGTAGCCATCAGATGTTACAGGGTACATTGTGGTCATAAAGGGATGGACATGGTCAGCAGCAATACTCAGGTAGGCTGTGGCGTTGTACCAAGGGGCCCAAAGACACCATGACACCACCACCACCAGCCTGAACCGCTGATACAAGGCAGGATGGATCCATGACACCACCACCACCAGCCTGAGCCGCTGATACAAGGCAGGATGGATCCATGACACCACCACCACCAGCCTGAGCCGCTGATACAAGGCAGGATGGATCCATGACACCAGCACCACCAGCCTGAGCCGCTGATACAAGGCAGGATGGATCCATGACACCACCACCACCAACCTGAGCCGCTGATACAAGGCAGGATGGATCCATGACACCACCACCACCAGCCTGACCCGCTGATACAAGGCAGGATGGATCCATGACACCACCACCACCAGCCTGAGCCGCTGATACAAGGCAGGATGGATCCATGACACCACCACCACCAGCCTGACCCGCTGATACAAGGCAGGATGGATCCATGACACCAGCACCACCAGCCTGACCCGCTGATACAAGGCAGGATGGATCCATGACACCAGCACCACCAGCCTGAGCCGCTGATACAAGGCAGGATGGATCCATGACACCACCACCACCAGCCTGAGCCGCTGATACAAGGCAGGATGGATCCATGACACCACCACCACCAGCCTGAGCCGCTGATACAAGGCAGGATGGATCCATGACACCACCGCCACCAGCCTGAGCCGCTGATACAAGGCAGGATGGATCCATGACACCAGCACCACCAGCCTGACCCGCTGATACAAGGCAGGATGGATCCATAACACCACCAGCACCAGCCTGAGCCGCTGATACAAGGCAGGATGGATCCATGACACCAGCACCACCAGCCTGAGCCGCTGATACAAGGCAGGATGGATCCATGACACCAGCACCACCAGCCTGAGCCGCTGATACAAGGCAGGATGGATCCATGACACCAGCACCACCAGCCTGAGCCGCTGATACAAGGCAGGATGGATCCATGACACCACCACCACCAGCCTGAGCCGCTGATACAAGGCAGGATGGATCCATGACACCACCAGCACCAGCCTGACCCGCTGATACAAGGCAGGATGGATCCATGACACCACCACCACCAGCCTGAGCCGCTGATACAAGGCAGGATGGATCCATGACACCATCACCCCCAGCCTGAGCCGCTGATACAAGGCAGGATGGATTCATGACACCAGCACCACCAGCCTGAGCCGCTGATACAAGGCAGGATGGATCCATGACACCAGCACCACCAGCCTGAGCCGCTGATACAAGGCAGGATGGATCCATGACACCAGCACCACCAGCCTGAGCCGCTGATACAAGGCAGGATGGATCCATGACACCACCAGCACCAGCCTGAGCCGCTGATACAAGGCAGGATGGATCCATGACACCACCACCACCAGCCTGAGCCGCTGATACAAGGCAGGATGGATCCATGACACCACCACCACCAGCCTGAGCCGCTGATACAAGGCAGGATGGATCCATGACACCACCACCACCAGCCTGACCCGCTGATACAAGGCAGGATGGATCCATGACACCACCACCACCAGCCTGACCGCTGATACAAGGCAGGATGGATCCATGACACCACCACCACCAGCCTGAGCCGCTGATACAAGGCAGGATGGATCCATGACACCACCACCACCAGCCTGAGCCGCTGATACAAGGCAGGATGGATCCATGACACCACCACCACCAGCCTGACCCGCTGATACAAGGCAGGATGGATCCATGACACCACCACCACCAGCCTGAGCCGCTGATACAAGGCAGGATGGATCCATGACACCACCACCACCAGCCTGACCCGCTGATACAAGGCAGGATGGATCCATGACACCACCACCACCAGCCTGAGCCGATGATACAAGGCAGGATGGATCCATGCTTTCATGTTGTTGACGCCAAATTCTGACCCTACCATCCGAATGTCGCAGCAGAAATCGAGACTCATCAGACCAGGCAACGTTTTTCCAATCTTCTACTGTCTAATTTCGATGAACTTGTAGCCTCAGTTTCCTGTTCTTAGCTGAAAGTAGTGGCACCCGGTGTGGTCTTCTGCTGCTGTAGCCCATCTGCCTCAGAGTTGGACGTACTGTGCGTTCAGAGATGCTCTTCTGCCTACCTTGGTTGTAACGGGTGGCAATTTGAGTCACTGTTGCCTTTCTATCAGCTCGAACCAGTCTGCCCATTCTCCTCTGACCTCTGGCATCAACAAGGCATTTCCGCCCACAGAACTGCCGCTCACTGGATGTTTTTTCTTTTTCGGACCATTCTCTGTAAACCCTAGAGATGGTTGTGCATGAAAATCCCAGTAGATCAGCAGTTTCTGAAATACTCAGACCAACCCTTCTGGCACCAACAACCATGCCACGTTCACAGGCCACAAATCACCTTTCTTCCCCATACTGATGCTCGGGAGAACTGCAGGAGATTGTCTTGACCATGTCTACATGCCTAAATGCACTGCCGCCATGTGATTGGCTGATTAGAAATTAAGTGTTAACGAGCAGTTGGACAGGTGTACCTAATAAAGTGGCCGGTGAGTGTATATGCTGTGGAAGTGTGGTGGGGCTACCGGATTAATGAGGGGAAATTATACGGTAGTATATATTATAGTGTATTGATGGGTCACAGTGTATTATCTGTATTTTCATAGGGCACTTAGCTGTTATCTAGGGGACATTATATTGACTGTGATTTTTTTAGGGGCAGAGTGTGGAGACATTCTCCAGATGTCAAAGTCACCAAGGTGGCAAATTCTGCACAGTTAAGTCCTTGCCGGGAGAAGTTTCCATGATGTTCTCTACCTGATGGAGAAGGAATGGCAGCAATGAGGAGACTACAGGAAGAAGAGTGGGATGTACTAGTCCGACACAGACATAGAAGGAGACAGCAGCAGCCTAACAGGAGTGCAGCCCAGATGTTCTTGACATGTAATGCTGGTATTTATTGATGTGTGTAGTACATGTAATGCTGGAATATATTGATGTGTGCAGTACATGTAATGCTGGTATATATTGATGTGTGTAGTATATGTAATGCTGGTATATACATATGTGTGCAGTACATGTAATGCTGGTATATATTGATGTGTGTAGTACATGTAATGCTGGTAAATATTGATGTGTGTAGTACATGTAATGCTGGTATATATTGATGTGTGCAGTACATGTAATGCTGGTAAATATTGATGTGTGCAGTACATGTAATGCTGGTATATATTGATGTGTGTAGTACATGTAATGCTGGTATATATTGATGTGTGTAGTACATGTAATGCTGGTTTATATTGATGTGTGTAGTGCATGTAATGCTGGTATATACAGATGTGTGCAGTACATGTAATGCTGGTATATATTGATGTGTGTAGTGCATGTAATGCTGGTATATATTGATGTGTGTAGTACATGTAATGCTGGTATATACAGATGTGTGCAGTACATGTAATGCTGGTATATATTGATGTGTGTAGTACATGTAATGCTGGTATATATTGATGTGTGCAGTACATGTAATGCTGGTAAATATTGATGTGTGCAGTACATGTAATGCTGGTATATATTGATGTGTGTAGTACATGTAATGCTGGTAAATATTGATGTGTGCAGTACATGTAATGCTGGTATATATTGATGTGTGTAGTACATTTAATGCTAATACAAACGAAACAGTTCTGTCAGCTCACCGGGGACGCAGTGGATTGATGGGGAAGTAAACTCAAGCTCAGATATCGCCCGCTTCACAGAAGGCACTTCAATCAAGAAAAAAAGGGAGGAGAAAATCCAGCTCAAAAGTGAACTCCAATCCAAATGGGTAAAATCTAAGAAGCTTTTGTGAAGATTACGCAATAACATCATAAAAGGGTTGGCATGGACAATGGGAGAAGTCCCATAAACGCCTACGCGTTTCTGATAAACTCTATATCCTTATTTATGGCTGGATATAGGATATAGAGTTTATCCATTTGGATTGGAGTTCACTTTTGAGCCGGGTTTTCTCCTCCCTTTTTTTCTTTACATGTAATGCTGGTATATATTGATGTGTGTAGTACATGTAATGCTGGTATATACAGATGTGTGCAGTACATGTAATGATGGTATATATTGATGTGTGCAGTACATGTAATGCTGGTATATATTGATGTGTGCAGTACATGTAATGCTGGTATATATTGATATGTGCAGTACATGTAATGCTGGTATATATTGATGTGTGTAGTACATGTAATGCTGGTATATACAGATGTGTGCAGTACATGTAATGCTGGTATATATTGATGTGTGTAGTGCATGTAATGCTGGTATATATTGATGTGTGTAGTACATGTAATGCTGGTATATATTGATGTGTGTAGTGCATGTAATGCTGGTATATACAGATGTGTGCAGTACATGTAATGCTGGTATATATTGATGTGTGTAGTGCATGTAATGCTGGTAAATATTGATGTGTGTAGTACATGTAATGCTGGTATATACAGATGTGTGCAGTACATGTAATGCTGGTATATATTGATGTGTGTTGTACATGTAATGCTGGTATATATTGATGTGTGCAGTACATGTAATGCTGGTATATATTGATGTGTGTATTAAATAAATTTTTGGTCTATATCTATAAGTGCAGGATATTATTATGTGCTGTTGATTCATTGCTGGCAAATATTGATATGTGCGGCCCAGTCATTGGTATCTATGTGTTTGGTATATTCATTGCTGGAATATATTTATGTGTTTGCTACATTCTTTCATTTCATTTTTCCTGTTAGGATCGGCCCTAATTCGGCCACTTTGTGTGTGGGGAGGGGGGGGGGGGGGGGAAACGCAATTTTGTTTGTCTGCCTTGTCCCGGCCCTGCTCCCCACACCCTTTGGTTCATACCCAAGGCTCTTTACACCCTTCTAGAGACAACTCCTTGTGCCGTAAATCATTGTTCTGCCCAGATCCTTGAGTTTTACTATTCTGGATGATAATTTAGTCACGTGACAGCTATAATTGCAGCCATATTGGTTGTCACACGAGTTTTCCCAAAACTCGATCTTACAAAATAACTACAAAAACTACAACTACAAGACTTTGTAAGGTTCACAGAAAAGTTTTCAGCAAACAATCTGGATGATTCATTGTAACATTGATGAAGGGGGCCGGGAATACTTACTGTCATTATAAGGAATATGGTGAGCGTCTTATCACGCGGCGCGGACAGAGGCGGGAATGCGCTTGGGGGAGGGGATGGCGCTGGACACCACGAGGGGCCTCTCTCCACAATCCTGCTGGAGACAGATTGTGCCTTGTTATGTAAATTTGGTGGCGGGACCCCAACATATAATGTGTCCCAGGTTTCGGCCCGACACATGCACACATGGCGTCCATCTGATAAGTCGTGTTACTTATGCAACGCACGACCGCAGAGAAGAGCTCTCCAGCACAAAAGCAATTTATGGAGACGCTCAGTATCAGAAATAGTTTCCATGCAATGAAGATATTCTGCGAATAATGGATGGATTTTATCATGGAAGGGAACGTTCAGCAAAAAACCAAATCCTGAGGATTTACTGGATTAGGAAACAACTTCAGAAAGTCATTAAGAGATTCCCAAAGAGGACGCCCACATCCTGGAAGAGTCCAATATGGAGCTCACCTGTACAGCACATTAGCTCCATCCATGTCTACATCATACAGGACTTATCCTGTATTATACTCCAGAGCTGCACTCACTATTCTGCTGCTGGTGCAGTCACTGTGTACATACATGACATTACTTATCCTGTACTGATCCTGAGTTACATCCTGTATTATACTCCAGAGCTGCACTCACTATTCTGCTGCTGGTGAAGTCACTGTGTACATACATGACATTACTTATCCTGTACTGATCCTGAGTTACATCCTGTATTATACCCCAGAGCTGCACTCACTATTCTGCTGCTGGTGAAGTCACTGTGTACATACACGACATTACTTATCCTGTACTGATCCTGAGTTACATCCTGTATTATACCCCAGAGCTGCACTCACTATTCTGCTGCTGGTGCAGTCACTGTGTACATACATGACATTACTTATCCTGTACTGATCCTGAGTTACATCCTGTATTATACCCCAGAGCTGCACTCACTATTCTGCTGCTGGTGCAGTCACTGTACATACATGACATTACTTATCCTGTACTGATCCTGAGTTACATCCTGTAAATCTTTTATTTTATATAAAAATGAAAAACATAACAACCATAAACATAAATCAAGCCATAACTTCTGGCAAAATAAAACAATAATAATAATAACAAAACAATAATACAAACTAAAAGAGTCTTACGGAAATCTCCTGGCCCAGCCACACACACACCACACACTCAGCATAAGAACAAACAAAACCATCACCCATTCCCACCACCTAAATTTTTTTTTTTTTTTTTTAAATACACAGCAAAATACACAGCAAAATACACATAAACGAACAAGAAATAAACATAGAAATGACAATGAATATAACTGAAATAACATTAATAACATTAAATAACATTAAATATAGCTAACTAAATCCCACGCCCATCACCCTCCCACCCAGACACTGGTCTAACGTCCAAAGTTCGCGTTATATAGTCCAGACCAGTGCCCAGGATCGTACAGTCCAAGTCCCGTCCACCCCCCTCCCAACCTAACACCCTAACACCAACACCCCAAAACCAACCAACCTATAAACACACACAAGAACTATAACTACATATAACTATATACACACTGTACACAAGATACAAACACATTAAACATATCAACATATATCCAAACCACATAAAGCCCAGGTTCGGCGCCTGCAAGCCCCTACATCACTATAACCTCAGATACAAAACAAAAATCTACAGTGTCAGCTTCAGCCCAACACCAGGAGAGGAGATGACGGACTAAGGGACACTAAAGGAGAACCCCCTCCAAAGGAGAGAGGCCCTCCCCGTGCCCCGCCTCTCATACTCCAGAGAGCGCACCTTCACCAGGTCACCCAGAATGTTCCTAACCACCTCATCCACCGGGAGGATTTTACGCTGCGTCGATACTAAACACCGTGCGTTCCACGTGTGGTACCTGACCACTAGGCTAACTAGGAATAACGTGCAGCGGTCCCGGCCACCCAGGCCTCTGAATGCTCCATAGGCCCACTCCGCATAGGAGAGACCGGCCAACCCGGGCCAATGGATGGAAACGCCCACCCGGTTGTACACCTCTGTGTTAAAGGGGCACTGAAGCAGGAAGTGGTCCATGCTCTCCAGCAGGCCACCGCACTCCTCCCGGGGACAACCCCTTTCCTCAGAGCTCCTACACTTCAGATTGTCCCTCACACACAGCTTTCCATGGAAGCAGCGCCAAGCCAAGTCCCAAAACTTCAAGGGGATCCTGATGGAATTCAAAAGACCTAAACCCACCCCAAGATCCCGACTTGGGCAATCCCTGAGGGCCAGAGGCTTCTGGAAACGGGCAAACAGAACCCTCCTGTCAAGGAGTTTCCTCGACAAAGTCCTGATCTCCCACATTCCCAGACCCCACCGGCGAATCACCTTCAGAACCGGGGTAGCGTAAGCCGGAAGATGCCCATGCGGTGTACGAAGATCCTTCACTTGCCCTCCTGTCTCCCATTCCTGGAAGAAAGGCCGAAACCATCCCCTACAGGAGTATACCCACGGAGGAGCCCTCTCTTTCCAGAGGTTTGCAACATTGATCTTAAGAAAGGTATTCACTAGGAACACCACAGGGTTGACCATACACAACCCTCCTTGTCTCCTCGTGCGGTAAGTAACCTCCCTCTTGATAAGGTTCAGCCTATTCCCCCATAACAGCTGGAAGAACAGACTGTACACCCGAGTCCAGAGGGGCTCTGGCAACATGCACACACTGCCCAGATATATCAGCAATGGGAGCAGGTAAGTTTTAATCAAGTTCACCCTTTCCCTGAGGGTCAAAGACCAACCCTTCCACTGGTCCACCCTCTGAGCGGCGATCTTAAGCCTGCCGTCCCAGTTTTGCATGGGGTAATCCCCCTGGCCAAATTCGATGCCGAGAACTTTGGCAGAGTCTTGGGGCCCTGGAAGAGTGTCCGGGAGATCAAAGCCTGGATCCCCCTCTCCCAGCCAGAGACTCTCACACTTATCCCGGTTGATCTTGGACCCAGAAGCCTCTGAGTAGCGGTCAACCTCTGACATCACCCATTGCGCCTCCCCTCTCGAGGACACAAAAACGGTGACATCATCGGCATAGGCTACCACCCTTAGAGTGGCTTCCGGTGCCGCCTGGTCCATCCCGACTCCCACCAACGGCCCACGATCAACCCTCCTAAGGAATGGGTCAATCGCGAACACGTATAAAAGTGGGCTCAGAGGACAACCCTGGCGAACACCAGACCCGACCTCAAAAGGGCGGCCAATCCAACCGTTCACAAGCGGGAAACTCTCTGCCCCTGCGTACAAAACTTTCAGCCAATTGACAAACCCACCCGGCAGGCCATACCTCAGAAGGACAGACCAGAGGTACTCGTGGTTAACCCGATCAAACGCTTTTGCCTGATCCAAGGACAGCAAGTACCCCTTCCAGTTACCAGCCCTGCCCTGCTCCACTGCCTCCCGGACACAAAGCACAGCACTAAATGTACTGCGGCCTGGAACAGAGCAGTGCTGGGTCCCTGAAAGGAGCCGGGGTGCAAACTGCACCAGCCGATTAAACAGCACCTTTGCCAAAACCTTTCTGTCCGTATTGAGAAGCGCTATGGGACGCCAGTTCTCAATACGAGATCGGTCCTTACCCTTTGACAGGATGATCAGGGCAGACCTCCTCATTGACTTCGGCAGAGCGCCCGAGGAAAGACACTCATTGAATACCTCAGTCAAGAGGGGAACCAAGGCGTCCTTAAAGGTCTTATAAAACTCAGATGTTAAGCCATCCGGACCTGGCGATTTCTTGAGGGCGAGCCCTTCAATCGCCCGGCTGACTTCCTCTTCCCTGATCAGCTCTGTCAAAACATCAAGAGAGGGGTCTACTCCTGGCTCAGGGACAGTTTCTGCCAGGAAAGCCGACATCACATCCCGATCTAGATCCTTCCTGCCCAAGAGGTGTGAGTAGAAGGATCTGACGACCTCCAGGATCCCTGATCTGGACCTTTTCAGGGATCCCGTACTGTCAACCAGTCCCGTGACAACTTTACCATTCACTGACATCTTGCAGTTTCTGTAAGGGTCGGGCGAGCGGTATTTCCCGTAATCCCTCTCAAAAACCAAAGATGCGTGTCTATCGTACTGACACCTCTTCAGCAAGGATTTCACTCTGGAGATGTCCTCACGACTACCTCCAGTCGAGACGAGATGCTCGAGTTTCCTCCTCAGGCCCTGATACAGGCGGTACCTGTCCAGGCTCCTGAGGCTCGAGAGCTGGCGGAAGAATCTCGCCACCCTTTTCTTGAGCATCTCCCACCACTCTGACTTACTGCTACAAAGGCCCAGCAATGGTACCTGGCTCTGAAGAAAGTCCTCAAAGGATTGTCTTATCTCTGCTTCTTCCAGGAGAGACGAATTGAGCTTCCAGTAGCCTCTTCCCATCCGGGGGGTCTCTGTAACATTCAGAGAAAACAAAATTAAACAGTGGTCGGAGAACTCCACCTCAACAACAGACACTGCTGAAGAGATGGCTTCCTCCTTTAAATAAAACCTGTCTATTCTAGACCTGCAGCTACCCCTATAATAGGTGAACCCCGCGTGGCCTGGGGTGTGCCGGATGTGGACATCCACCAGGCGAGCCTCACTAGCTATGCTATTAAGAGCGACGCTATCATAAGTCAGCTTGTCTCTGGAACCTCCCCTATCCTGGGACCTCGTGACAGCATTGAAGTCCCCTCCAAAGACCACCTGCCGACTTGTAAAAAGGTAGGGCTTGATCCTCATAAAGAGACACTTCCTGTCCCACTTGGACTGGGGACCGTAGATGTTAATTAGGCGAAGTTCTTGTCCCTTCATGAGGATATCCAGGATCAGGCACCTCCCCATTTCTAACTCAATAATTCGTCGGCATTCTACCGGTGCGGTAAAAAGGACCGCCACTCCGCTATACGGCTCGGCCGCAAGAGACCAATAGGAAGGCCCGTGTCTCCATTCCCTCTTAGCTTTAAACACGGCCGCCAAATCTGGCAGCCTGGTCTCCTGCAAAAATAAAATGTCGGCTTCAACACGGCCGAGAAAATCAAAGGCCGCAAATCTAGCCGCATCAGACTTAATGCTGGCGACATTAATGGACGCCAGTGTCAACGGAGTGGGTGCCGCCATCATGAGTGATTGAGTTAGACGGCTTTTTTCTTACTACCTCCCTTCCCTCTACTGTCCTCTGAGGATGATCCCTTTTCCCTTTTCCCTTCAGAATTGGGGCAACTTCTTTTTAACGAAATCGAGGTGTCCATGTTATTACTGACCCCCAAGGACCCACCCGGACCACCCTCTCCTTCGTCCTTGTCTCCTGACTCTGAGTCAGTCTCCCACTCTGAGGACCCGGCTTCCCCAGAGGATAGAGACTCGGCGCCCCCTGCAGGCTGCTCCGCCGCCACCTCCAGAACCCCACCCTCAGCCTCTCCTTCCGAGGAGGCGATCTCATCGAGGGTGAGGAACTGGTTGGAAAGCTCAACCAGAGGGGAGGAAGTTTTCCCTTCCTTAGGTACCTTAGATACGCCGCGCTTTTTCTTTTTCTGCTTGCGCTTATTTTCTAGCCAAATCCTATTATCCTCATCCATACTCTCATAATGGGAGGACGTGGAGGACATGGCACCTTTCTCGCGCTCCATCCTCCTGACCTCCTCATCCAACTCATCATCCCTCAGGGCCTCAGTAGCATGACCAGCCTCTGAGGAAGGACCAAGGGTCACCCCAGCAACCTGAGGCTTCCCCAGTTCTCTCCCTTTTTGTCTGGCTTCAAGCCGCCTCAACTGAGAAGGTGACTAATTCTTGCTTTTCTTCACAGGCCCCTCAGCTCCTCCACCTCTGCTGGTACCTTCCCCAGCAGAAGCAACCTCATGGCTCTCCTCCACTGGGGTCACAACCGCATTGGCAAAGGAGCGAGGACAACGGCTGAAAGGGTGACCGAGCTCACCACACAGGTTACACCTAATGTCCTTACAGGATGCAGCGAGATGACCTAGCCCACCACACAAAGCGCACTTCTGCACTTGGCAGCTGGCGCTAAAGTGTGTGGGGTCACCGCACCTGTGACAGACCTTCGGCTGCCCCTGGTAGAAAATCAGGATTCTGTCCCGCCCAAGAAAGGCTGAAGAAGGAATGTGGGCGACTGTGCCGCCTGAACACTTCAACTTCATCATGAAGGTCCAGGCCCCAGACCAAATGCCAAATTCATCGCGGTTTTTCTGAGGTACCTGTACTACCTCACCATAACGACTGAGCCAAGTCATGATGTCCATGCAAGAAAGTGACTCGTTACGGGTCAAAACGGTCACCTTCTTGACTGTGTTTTGGCGAGACACTGCTTGCACAGCAAAGTCTCGCCATGCGGGCTCGTTCTTTGCCAGCTCATAATTCGACCAGAAGAGCTCTAAGCCCTCCGGCCGGACAAAGCTGACATCGAACTCCGGAGTACCATAAGGATGTATCAGGGCAAAGATGTCACTAGCCCTGAAGTTCATCTTCAGGAGGAGCTCCACCACCCTTGACCTGGGTGGGCATGCGTCACTGCCCCTCCAGCGAAGACGAACCACATTCCTACGGGCAGCTCCGGGCCCAGTTGTGGGTAAAGACCATACAGTCTCTCCCCCCCTTTTCTCTTGGAAGGCTGCCAGGCCATGCCTGTCTGTCCAGAAGGACAGATCAACCTCTCTCCCCTCTACAGTGATTGACTTTTCCCCTCTCCTGAGAGCCTCCAGAAGACGCCTTTGCAAAACGCTATTCCCAGAGCCAGGAGACAAGGAGTTAACCCCACTTGCCCCAGCGGTGACACTCGCATAGCTCCTTATGGGAGCGGCCACCACTGGGGGTGCAGATGGACCAGCACTCCTACCAGGATCCCCCCCATCACCATTCACCACCCCCACATTCACCACACTATGTACATTACTGCCTCGCTTCCTTGCATCACTGCCTCGCTTCCTTGCATCACTCACACCAGCTGGGCCAGGAGGACCTGGGGTTGCCTCGGCGTCACTGGGCACTGGGGGTAGAGCCACCTCCATAGCTGATACAGCCTGAGAAGAGGCAGCTCCAACCCCGATCTTACTTGTGCCCTCTGCCTCATTGGCATTAACCCCTTGTTGTCCCACAGTTTTTCTAAGGTTTGAGCATCGCTGCTCGCTGGATGAAAGAGGCCGCTTGTCCTTATTGACTCCGGACAGTCTCTTATGGTCATCTCCAGGGTCAGATGCACCGATACAAAATAAAACTTTTCCTGCGCCCTTTCCCACAGGCTGCACAGGACGCTTGGGAGGCGCCGCACCACAAGCCCCAGCAGCCCCATCACACTGCCGCTGCCCACCGGAGCTAGATGCAGCCACAGCGCTAGGGGCCACAGGAGGCACCGCCACTGCCCCTGGCACCGGGCCACCCCCCCCTCCCACTGGGGGGCAGCGCACAGTACCAGGACCTGCTGGATCGCCCTCACTGTCCGGCCTTTCGGCCGATGCCTTCCCTGCACCATCCTTGCTACTACAAACAAGGCTGGTGCTCTGCGCCATGGTGGAATGTGGCTTTGCAATCTCCCCGCACCCTGGCACCGAGTCCACTGCAGGATTCGTGCTGGGCTGGGTAACGGGGCCTACACGACAGGCTGACACTGCTGCCCGCCCGGAGGAAACAGGGAGGGGACGAAACACCAGATTCACCTCCTGAGACGCCTTGGTCTTCCTGGCTCTCTTCTTTCTCTTTAGGTCGTCATCTGGCAAATCATCGCCGAAGGAGAAGTTCTGGAGGTGAACTGGGGACTCAAGCTGACGGATCTGAGCCATTAGCGCCCCCCCCTGGCCGCTGTCATCACTTTCCTCCTCCAGGTTGGCAGAGCCGCAGCCTGATGGTAATGGCGCTTGCTCTGCAGGCAGCCTGTCGTGCGAGGCCTGCTGGTGTTGGTGCAGGCCACCAGACGGACACGGCAGGTCTTCCTCATCCTCCTCATCATCGCCATCGCCTTCATCCGCCTGGATCTGAAGCCCCTTCAGCTTTCTCAGCTGCTCCTGGCGCATGTCATCAAATCTGGCGTCATTGTCCAACTTTTCCCTGAACGGACCACTGTGCTCCCGGATCAACCGTCGTTTTTCCTGCAGAGCGGTGACCTCGGCTTTAAGTCTGTCAATGGTGTTAAGAAGATCAGACTTTTTCTTCTGTGTAGCCACCCCCGCTAGGGCCAAGGTCTCGCGTATCTCCTCCTGGAGCCTATTCATCGCCTTGCCAGCTTCCTCGTACTCACGGAGGTGCTCAGCAATCCGGGAGCCATAGATGGTAGCAGACTCCCGGGCCTTTAGATCTCCCCATGCCTTTTCCACACCTCCGTGAGCACCCAGCTTTCCAGCTGAACCACCCAACTTTCCCGCACAGTCACTCAGCTTTCCAGGAGGAGCACTCAGGCTGATATTACTTGCCTTGATCTTCTGTGAACCGGAGACCTTGCGGCTTCCCTGGGTCTTGGGGGTGGCAGCCGAGGTCACATCGCTGCGTCCTTGGGTTCGGGCAGATCTTCTCACCCCCTCCATGTTGGCCGGTATCTGGCTTTTCCTGCCCCCCGCCGGCCTGGTCCGAGAGGCAGAAGCCCGGGATTTGCCTGGTTCACTCATCCCAGAAAACCCACTCCCTCCCTGGGGAGGAGAGAGCAGGCCTGGGTGGATTGATCTTCCACCAGGTGGTGCAGGAGCTCAGCAGCACACAACCACACCCTTCAGTAGCACACAGCAGAATGAGATTGCACGCACTATTCTGCTGCTGGTGCAGTCACTGTGTACATACATGACATTACTTATCCTGTACTGATCCTGAGTTACATCCTGTATTATACTCCAGAGCTGCACTCACTATTCTGCTGCTGGTGAAGTCACTGTGTACATACATGACATTACTTATCCTGTACTGATCCTGAGTTACATCCTGTATTATACCCCAGAGCTGCACTCACTATTCTGCTGCTGGTGCAGTCACTGTGTACATACATGACATTACTTATCCTGTACTGATCCTGAGTTACATCCTGTATTATACTCCAGAGCTGCACTCACTATTCTGCTGCTGGTGCAGTCACTGTATACATACATGACATTACTTATCCTGTACTGATCCTGAGTTACATCCTGTATTATACCCCAGAGCTGCACTCACTATTCTGCTGCTGGTGCAGTCACTGTGTACATACATGACATTACTTATCCTGTACTGACCCTGAGTTACATCCTGTATTATACCCCAGAGCTGCACTCACTATTCTGCTGCTGGTGCAGTCACTGTGTACATACATGACATTACTTATCCTGTACTGATCCTGAGTTACATCCTGTGTTATACCCCAGAGCTGCACTCACTATTCTGCTGCTGGTGTAGTCACTGTGTACATACATGACATTACTTATCCTGTACTGATCCTGAGTTACATCCTGTATTATACCCCAGAGCTGCACTCACTATTCTGCTGCTGGTGCAGTCACTGTGTACATACATGACATTACTTATCCTGTACTGACCCTGAGTTACATCCTGTATTATACTCAAGAGCTGCACTCACTATTCTGCTGCCGGTGCAGTCACTGTGCACATACATGACATTACTTATCCTGTACTGATCCTGAGTTACATCCTGTGTTATACCCCAGAGCTGCACTCACTATTCTGCTGCTGGTGTAGTCACTGTGTACATACATGACATTACTTATCCTGTACTGATCCTGAGTTACATCCTGTATTATACCCCAGAGCTGCACTCACTATTCTGCTGCTGGTGTAGTCACTGTGTACATACATGACATTACTTATCCTGTACTGATCCTGAGTTACATCCTGTAGATCTTTTATTTTATATAAAAGTAAAAAACATAACAATACAAACAAAACATAATATACACTATACACAATCTCTTACCTGCTGGTCCAGCCACATTCACACCTAGTAAAAACAATAACTTAAAATACACCGAAATGAATGAACACCAAATACCACAACCCCCACCCAACCGATTATCACAACCTAAACCAAACCAAAAAACAATAAGACAAGCCACACCCACAAATAAAACATAAATGACTATAAATATACATAAACCCACCCCACACCCTCTAATAACAAACCACCCCACACAGACCACATCCCACACCCATTTTTTTTTTTTTTTTTATAAATATATAATAACAAACACATAATACACACAACACTACACTAAACTAGATCCCTCGCCCGCACCCTCCCCTTCCCCCCAGACACTGGTCTAACGTCCAAAGTTTGCGTTAAGTAGTCCAGACCAGTGCCCAGGGTCATAGAGTCCAAGGTCAGTTCGTAAATCCCACCATCATCACCCAACACTATGTCCCAAACCCCACTATATACAATATATACAATATATACACTGATTACAACATAACATTAAAAAAAACAGAATACAAATAAAATCTCAACAACATAAATACAAACCACATAAAGCCAAGGTTCGGCGCCTGCAAGCCCCACATCACTACATGCCCAGATACAAAACAAAAATCTACAGTGTCAGCATCAGCCCAACACCAGGAGAGGAGATGACAGACTAAGGGACACTAAAGGAGAACCCCCTCCAAAGGAGAGAGGCCCTCCCTGTGCCCAGCCTCTCATACTCCAGAGAGCGCACCTTCACCAGGAGGGGAGAGGACAGACTAAGGGACACTAAGGAGAGAGGCCCTCCCCGTGCCCCGCCTCTCATACTCCAGAGAGCGCACCTTCACCAGGAGGGAGAGGACAGACTAATGGGCACTAAGGAGAGAGGCCCTCCCCGTGCCCAGCCTCTCATACTCCAGAGAGCGCACCTTCACCAGGAGGGGAGAGGACAGACTAAGGGACACTAAGGAGAGAGGTCCTCCCCGTGCCCAGCCTCTCATACTCCAGAGAGCGCACCTTCACCAGGTCACCCAGAAAGTTCCTAACCACCTCATCCACCGGGAGGATTTTACGCTGCGTCGACACTAAGCACCGTGCGTTCCACGTGTGGTACCTAACCACTAGGCTAACTAGAAATAACGTGCAGCGGTCCCGGCCACCCAGGCCTCTGAATGCTCCATAGGCCCACTCCGCATAGGAGAGACCGGCCAACCCGGGCCAATGGATGGAAGCGCCCACCCGGTTGTACACCTCTGTGTTAAAGGGGCACTGAAGCAGGAAGTGGTCCATGCTCTCCAGCAGGCCACCGCACTCCTCCCGGGGACAACCCCTTTCCTCAAAGCTCCTACACTTCAGATTGTCCCTCACACACAGCTTTCCATGGAACCAGCGCCAAGTCACGTCCCAAAACTTCAAGGGGATCCTGATGGAATTCATTAAACTCAAACCCACCCTCAGATCCTGACTTGGGCAATCCCTGAGGGCCAGAGGCTTCTGGAAATGGGTCAACAGAACCCTCTTGTCAAGGACTTTCCTCGACATGGTCCTGATCTCCCACATTCCCAGACCCCACCGGCGAATCACCTTCAGAACCGGGGTAGCGTAAGCCGGAAGATGCCCATGCGGTGTGCGAAGATCCTTCACTTGTCCTCCTGTCTCCCATTCCTGGAAGAAAGGCCGAAACCATCCCCTGCAGGAGCATACCCACGGAGGAGCCCTCTCTTTCCAGAGGTTTGCTACATTGATCTTAAGAAAGGTATTCACTAGGAACACCACAGGGTTGACCATACACAACCCTCCTTGTCTCCTCGTGCGGTAAGTAACCTCCCTCTTGATTAGGTTCAGCCTATTCCCCCATAACAGCTGGAAGAACAGACTGTAGACCCGAGTCCAGAGGGGTTCTGGCAACATGCACACACTGCCCAGATAAATCATCAACGGGAGCAGGTAAGTTTTGATCAGATTAACCCTTTCTCTGAGGGTCAAAGACCAACCCTTCCACTGGTCCACCCTTAAGCCTGCCGTCCCAGTTTTGCATGGGGTAATCCCCCTGGCCAAATTCGATGCCGAGAACTTTGGCAGAGTCCTGGGGCGCTGGAAGAGTGTCCGGGAGATCAAAGCCCGGACCTCCCTCTCCCAGCCAGAGACTCTCACACTTATCCCGGTTGATCTTGGACCCAGAAGCCTCCGAGTAGCGGTCAACCTCGGACATCACCCATTGCGCCTCCCCTCCCGAGGACACGAAAACGGTGACATCATTGGCATACGCTACCACCCTTAGAGTGGCTTCTGGTGCTGCCCGGTCCATCCCGACTCCCACCAACGGCCCACGATCCACCCTCCTAAGGAATGGGTCAATCGCGAACACGTACAGTAGTGGGCTCAGAGGACAACCCTGGCGAACACCAGACCCGACCTCAAAAGAGCTGCCAATCCAACCGTTCACAAGCGGGAAACTCTCTGCCCCTGTGTACAAAACCTTAAGCCAATTGACAAACTCCCCCGGCAGGCCATACCTCAGAAGGACAGACCAGAGGTACTCGTGGTTAACCCGATCAAACGCTTTTGCCTGATCCAAGGACAGCAAGTACCCCTTCCAGTTACCAGCCCTGCCCTGCTCCACTGCCTCCCGGACACAAAGCACAGCACTAAATGTACTACGGCCTGGAACAGAGCAGTGCTGGGTCCCCGAAAGGAGCCGGGGCGCAAACTGCACTAGCCGATTAAACAGCACCTTTGCCAAAACCTTTCTGTCCGCATTGAGAAGCGCTATGGGACGCCAGTTCTCAATACGAGATCGGTCCTTACCCTTTGACAGGATGATCAGGGCAGACCTCCTCATTGACTTCGGCAGAGCGCCCGAGGAAAGACACTCATTGAATACCTCAGTCAAGAGGGGAACCAAGGCGTCCTTAAAGGTCTTATAAAACTCGGATGTTAAGCCATCCGGACCCGGCGATTTCTTGTGGGCGAGCCCTTCAATCGCCAGGCTGACTTCCTCTTCCCTGATCATCTCTGTCAAAACATCAAGAGAGGGGTCTACTCCTGTCTCAGGGACAGTTTCTGCCAGGAAAGTCGACATCCCATCCCGATCTAGATCCTTCCTGCCCAAGAGGTGTGAGTAGAAGGATCTGACGACCTACAGGATCCCTGATCTGGACCTTTTCAGGGATCCCGTACTGTCAACCAGTCCCGTGACGACTTTACCATTCACTGACATCTTGTAGTTTCTGTAAGGGTCGGGCGAGCGGTATTTCCCGTAATCCCTCTTAAAAACCAAAGATGCGTGTCTATCGTACTGACACCTCTTCAGCAAGGATTTCACTCTGGAGATGTCCTCACGACTACCTCCAGTCGAGACGAGATGCTGGAGTTTCCTCCTCAGGCCCTGATACAGGCGGTACCTGTCCAGGCTCCTGAGGCTCGAGAGCTGGCGGAAGAATCTCGCCACCCTTTTCTTGAGCATCTCCCACCACTCTGACTTACTGCTACAAAGGCCCAGCAAAGGTACCTGGCTCTGAAGAAAGTCTTCAAAGGATTGTCTGATCTCCGCTTCTTCCAGGAGAGACGAATTGAGCTTCCAGTAGCCTCTTCCCATCTGGGGGGTCTCTGTAACATTCAGAGAAAACAAAATTAGACAGTAGTCGGAGAACTCCACCTCAACAACAGAAACTGGTGAAGAAATGGCTTCCTCCTTTAAATAAAACCTGTCTATTCTAGACCTACAGCTACCCCTATAATAGGTGAACCCCGCGTGGCCTGGGGTGTGCCGGATGTGGACATCCACCAGGCGAGCCTCACTAGCTATGCTATTAAGAGCGACGCTATCATAAGTCAGCTTCTCTCTGGAACCTCCCCTATCCTGGGACCTCGTGACAGCATTGAAGTCCCCTCCAAAGACCACCTGCCGACTTGTAAAAAGGTAGAGCTTGATCCTCATAAAGAGACACTTCCTGTCCCACTTGGACTGGGGACCATAGATGTTAATAAGACGAAGTTCTTGTCCCTTCATGAGGACATCCAGGATCAGGCACCTCCCCATTTCTAACTCAATAACTCGTGGGCATTCTACCGGTGCGGTAAAAAGGACCGCCACTCTGCTATACGGCTCGGCCGCAAGAGACCAATAGGAAGGCCCGTGTCTCCATTCCCTCTTAGCTTTAAACACGGCTGCCAAATCTGGCAGCCTGGTCTCCTGCAAAAATAAAATGTCGGCTTCAACGCGGCCGAGAAAATCAAAGGCCGCAAATCTAGCCGCATCAGACTTAATGCTGGCAACATTAATGGACGCCAGCGTCAACGGAGTGGGTGCCGCCATCATGAGTGATTGAGTTAGACGGCTTTCTTTTTACCCATCTTACCACCACCCTCGGGAAATGAACACCCCCTTTTTAGACATATTGTGGTGTCCATCTCCCGCACCTCTGATGCTTCAGGGGCAGATCCAGGACCTGCCCCCTCATCCTCGTCTCCAGACTCTGGGCCAGTCTCCCCTTCTGAGGACCCTGACTCCCCAGTGGGAGACTCAGCACCCCCTGCAGGCTCCGCCACCTCTGGCCCTTGACCCTCAGCCCCTCCAATCGGCAGGACAGGCTCAATCTAGAGCCAGGAATCGATTTGAAAGTTCGACCAGCGGGGGGTTGGTTGCACCTTCCTTGGGTACCTTAGTCAGGGAGGGAGAAGATCTTACACCTCCCTTCTTTTTACCCTTTTTCTTCTTTTTGGCACCACGCTTACGCTTTTCCCCTAGCCACACCCTATTATCCTCATCCATACTCTCATAATGGGAGGAGTCTGAGGACGTGGCACCTTCCTCTCTCTCGATTCTCCTGACCTCCTCATCCAGTACATCATCCCCTGGGGCCTCAGCGACAGGTGAGGTCTCCAGGATAGCGCCAGAGGTTGTCCCAGCAGCCCGAGACTCCCCCCGCTCTCTCTCCTGTTGACGCTTCTCTAGACGCCTTAGCTGGGCAGGCATCTTTTTCCTGTCTTTCTTCCCTGGCCCCTCCATTCCTCCACCTCTGCTAGTCCCCTCCCCAGCGGATTCAGCCTCATGGCTTTCATCCGCTGAGGCTGAGCCTGCATTAGCGAAGGAAAGAGGACAACGACTGTACGGGTGACCGAGATCACCACACAGGTTACACCTAATCTGTCCTGTACAGGATGCAGCGAGATGGCCGACACCCCCACACAAGGCACACTTCTGCACGGTGCAGTTTGCGCTGAAATGTGTGGGGTCACCGCACCTGTGACACAGCTTAGGCTGCCCCCGGTAGAAGATCAGGATCCGATCCCTCCCCAGGAAGGCTGATGAAGGGATGTGGGCGACTGAGTTACCTGAACGCCTCAACTTCACCATGAAGGTCCAGGCCCCTGACCAGATACCATACTCGTCGCGATTTTTCTCGGGTACTCCCAGTACCTCTCCATAACGATTCATCCAGGTCATGATGTCAAAGCAAGATAGTGATTCGTTACGGGTAAGAACGGTCACTTTCTTGACTTCGCTCTGGCGGGACACTGCTTGCACAGCAAAGTCCCGCCACTCGGGCTCGTTGTATCTCAGCTCATAGTTGGACCAGAAGAGCTCAAGCCCCTCTGGCCGAACAAAGCTGACATCAAACTCAGATGTACCATAGGGATGGATCAAGGCAAAGATGTCAGCCGCCTTGAAGTCCATCTTCAGCAGCAGCTCAACTACCCGTGCCCGAGGGGGACACACACCACTGCCACGCCACCGAAGACGCACCACATTCCTACGGTTAGCACCCGGCCCGGTTGTCGGGAGCGACCATGATGTCTCCCTGCCTCTTTGCTCTCGGAAGGCAGACAGGCCGTGCCTCTCTATCCAAAACGACAAATCAACCTCCTGCCCCGCTACATTGATCGTCCTTTCTCCCTTCTGTAGGGCCTGCAGGAGGCGCTGTTGCAAAAAGCCGTCCCCAGAGCCCAAAGACGAGGATGATGGACCCCAACTTCCCCCAGCAGCGACACTGGCATAGCTCTTAACGGGGGCCACCACTGGGGGAGCAACCGGACCAACCCCTGCACCCACCACATTAACACTACCCACCTGCATGTTACACTCAGCCACGCCACTCAAACCACCAGTCACTCCATCACTCACCCCCAAAGCTGGAAAAGATTCAGCACCACTCACACCATTCACATTATCCACCACAACATTACTGACTCCACTCACACTGGCTGGACCAGCAACAACATCAGGGGACATGACCACCTCCGCATCTTCAGGCACAAGGGACGGGGGTCCCCCCGCAGCGCATCGCCCAGAGGGGACCCCAACTTGTGTCACACTTGTGCCCTCCACATCATCGGTAGCAGATGTTATTTTACTTTTCTTAGAGGAAGGTAGGAGTCGCCGCTGATCTTTGGCTGGTATGTGCCACCGCTGATCCCCACCTTCCTCAGCACTCCTCTGCAGACTGTCTCCAACACCAACACAAAATAGGACTTTAGGCTTGGGAGGTCCGGAGCCCTCAGCCTCAGCGACCCCTCCACACTGCCGCCGCCCCATAACCAAGTGATCAGCGGCAACAGCATGAAGAGGCGCCGAGGCACCGGAAGCTGCCACCAGTACTGGGCTATCCTCCCTCCCACTGGGGGACGCACCAAAGCACTGGATTTGGATGGTATTACCACAGCCGAGCCGCCCTGACTGTCCGGCCTTGCGGCCGATGCCTCCCCTGCTCCTCCACTGTTACCACAAACAGAGACGGATCCCATCGCCACATCAGATGTCACACCTGTAATCTCCCCGATCCCTGGCACTGAGTCCACTGCAGGACCCGTGCTGGGCTGGGTAACGGGGCACGCACAGTGAGCTGGCCCTGCGGCCGACTCGGGTTTTACGGGGAGGGGGCTGTAGACTAGACTCGCCACTTCCACGGATTTGGTCTTTTTCCTTCGTGATTTGCTGCCCCCCCGGCGCATCCTCCGGCAGATCGTCTCCAGAAGTAAAGTCCTGGAGGTGCACAGGGGACTCGAGCCGTCGGATCTCCTCCATCAGCGCCCCTCCCTGGTGGCTGTCACTATCCTCACCCGGGTCGGCAGAACCGCAGCTAGATGACATGGCCGCTTGTCCTGCAGGGGGCCCACTGCACGGCACCGGGATTTCCTCCTCCGTCTGACTCTCTGGCTGAAGCCCCATCAGCCGCCTCTGCTTCTCCGGAACCGCTCATCATTAAGGATCTTTTCTTTAAACGGACCGCTCCTCTCCAGCAGATACGCCTTCCTCTCCTCCAAGGCCTGGATGTTAGTCTGGAGCCTGGAAATCTCTGCCATAATCTGGTCCTTCTTCCTCTTCTGGGCAGAGCTTGCCCTGGCATGGGCGCACCTGAGCTCCTCCCGCAGTCTCCTCACCGTCTTGCTGGCTTCTTCGTACTCAGAGAGGTGGCCCAGAGCCCGGGAGGCATAGGTGGAAATAGACTCCCGGGTCCTCAGCATTCCCCAGCCCTCTTCACTGAGGTCAGCCTCACCTCTCTGAACACTCAGCCTTCCTGCGGTATCCAGCTTTTCCGAAGTACCCAGCTTTCCCGAGGTATCCATCTTTTCTGAGGTCTTGCTGGTTTTTGAAGCCTTAGCTGGCCTGGGGGGGGGGTTGGAGCAGCATTGCTGCTGTTCCTTGCAGATCTTCTCACCCCCAAGGCTTCCGCAGCGCTGGCCGGTTCCTGGCTACCCCTGCCTCCCGCCGGCCTAGACCGGGAAGCAGGAGCCTGGGACTTGCTGCCCTGGCTCATGCCTGGAAACCCACTCCCTCCCTGGGAGAGGAGAGAGCAGGCCCCAGGTGGAGGTGGTTTTCCCTGGAGCTCAGGAGCAGCAGCAGCACACAGCCTCACACAGCAACAGACAGCTAACGAGGTAACGAGGCACACCAGAGCTGCACTCACTATTCTGCTGCTGGTGCAGTCACTGTGTACATACACAACATTACTTATCCTGTACTGATCCTGAGTTACATCCTGTATTATACTCCAGAGCTGCACTCACTATTCTGCTGCTGGTGCAGTCACTGTGTACATACATGACATTACTTATCCTGCACTGATCCTGAGTTACATCCTGTATTATACCCCAGAGCTGCACTCACTATTCTGCTGCTGGTGCAGTCACTGTACATACATGACATTACTTATCCTGTACTGATCCTAAGTTACATCCTGTATTATACTCCAGAGCTGCACTCACTATTCTGCTGCTGGTGCAGTCACTGTGTACATACATGACATTACTTATCCTGTACTGATCCTGAGTTACATCCTGTATTATACCCCAGAGCTGCACTCACTATTCTGCTGCTGGTGCAGTCACTGTGTACATACATGACATTACTTATCCTGTACTGATCCTGAGTTACATCCTGTATTATACTCCAGAGCTGCACTCACTATTCTGCTGCTGGTGCAGTCACTGTGTACATACATGACATTACTTATCCTGTACTGATCCTGAGTTACATCCTGTATTATACTCCAGAGCTGCACTCACTATTCTGCTGCTGGTGCAGTCACTGTGTACATACATGACATTACTTATCCTGTACTGATCCTGAGTTACATCCTGTATTATACCCCAGAGCTGCACTCACTATTCTGCTGCTGGTGCAGTCACTGTGTACATACATGGCATTACTTATCCTGTACTGATCCTGAGTTACATCCTGTATTATACCCCAGAGCTGCACTCACTATTCTGCTGCTGGTGCAGTCACTGTGTACATACATGACATTACTTATCCTGTACTGATCCTGAGTTACATCCTGTATTATACCCCAGAGCTGCACTCACTATTCTGCTGCTGGTGCAGTCACTGTGTACATACATGACATTACTTATCCTGTACTGATCCTGAGTTACATCCTGTATTATACCCCAGAGCTGCACTCACTATTCTGCTGCTGGTGCAGTCACTGTGTACATACATGACATTACTTATCCTGTAGTGACCCTGGGTTACGTTTAGGACCGTGTTATTAGACACCTTGCAGGGTGCAGGGTATTGAAGTCTTCCTAGGGCGTCTGGGGAGTCCAATAAACTCCAGAAGGTGGTTTTAGTCAGGAAATCCTACAATCATCTCCATTCCGCTATCTGGTCAATGAATCAAGGCGATCTGCTCCAATTACTGTTTTTATAAATCAGCGAGCGTCTTGGAGAGTAGCTGGAGAGCAGAAGGGCAGGAGAGCGGCAGATAACACAGACACAGAACACATTCGGAAGCAATTTCCTAATCCTTCTCCCTCCATCACCTGGTGGAGATTCCTTGGCTCCGATAAAATGGAAAAACAGACGAGAGGTATCGTCTGCATCTCGCTGTAATTATCCTAATGATAGCAGCTTCCAAGGCTGAGCAGAATCCTCCTCCAAATAGTTTCCTCATGGCCCCTGGTTACATGGGGTCATGTAGAGGCAGCACCATCAGACCCGAGGCCTACGACGTGCGGCCAGATGCCAGGTCTATTGTATATGGAGGTGAAGAAAATTCTGGAAGATTTGGGTCAGATACAGTTTAACCTCATTAAAAAACCTTAGGACCACCAAGAGTCTATAGCAGCTTTTAGAAACCATTGATTTTTTGAAGGCCAGAACTTCTAGGTGTAGAATACCTGTGGATTCTAGGACAAGATCATCGATTCACCTATTACAAGAGATGATCCAAGAAAAAAGCTGAAGAATCCCAGGACCAGGCCGGTGGAACGACGTCCGAGCATGACCTTCCATGACCTTCCTTCCCAATCTTCAGGTCTTCTCACATAGGTTAGAGTGGTCACCTAGGAGAGAGTAGCCTCTAAAGCTTCATGTCTGACTGCAGCCTTCACACCTCCTGTAGTTAGAGCCGGATTAGGAAATCTTTCATTTTTTTTAAAGGGAACCTACCACCCCGATTCTACCTATAAAGGTAGAAGGGGTGGTAGGTGGATGGATGGGACGTGAGGATAGCCCTTTTTTGGGCTAATCCTCACGTCCCGGGTGTCTTTTACAAAACTTTATGACATCTATATGCAAATTTTCTTATGCGGCTACTGGGGCGTGGAGTAGCCGGACATGAGGCTACTAGTTGCGACTACTCCACGCCCCAGTAGCCGCGTTACTCTGCCTACCAGGCAATCTTCGGCCGAGTCCCCCGGCTACTGCGCATGCGCAGTAGTTCCAGCCCCGAAGCCCCGGAGCCGCGGCCGCCCAGCCCCGGACGAGGGCACGCAGCTACCAGGAGCTGCGCGCCGAAGATTGCCTGGTAGGCAGAGTAACGTGGCTACTGGGGCGTGGAGTAGCCGCGACAAGTAGCCTCATGTCCGGCTACTCCACGCCCCAGTAGCTGCATAAAAAAATTTGCATATAGATGTAATAAAGTTTTGTAAAAGACACCCGGGACGTGAGGATTAGCCCAAAAAAGGGCTCTCCTCACGTCCCATCCATCCACCTACCACCCATTCTACCTTTATAGGTAGAATTGGGGTGGTAGGTGCCCTTTCAGCATAAAACATCTTCTTCAGAACATAAAGTAGAGAAAAACTATGATGTTAGCTTTATTCTGTCCGGCCAGAGGAAGCCTGTACCCACCATGGATTGCGTCAAACATGGGCCCAACATTAGCACAGTCACCTGGGTCCACCACTGAAGGGTTGGCTAATCGTCATCTGATATTTTGTGACTGTGGTTAATTAGAGAAGGTTCTAGAAGACTGCCAGGTTCTTACTAGCCCGTAACTCCAGAGCTTCGCCTCTATGGTTGGAAATAATTCTCTTACTTCGTAGTGAGAGAAGTCGGAGTAGCAAGTTTGATTATTTGAACGTTCATTTATTGGGATACTTAACGTCCTCAGCCTTTATCTGTAAATTATCGGCAACTCTCACTCAATGTTTCTAGCGTTTCTGAATGTGGACATTCCCCGTGCCTTTTACCTCTCATCTTTAGCGCAGGAGCTTCACTACCGAGCATGCACGTAGAGTGTATAAAGTACAGGGGCGCACAAGCCATAGGCCTCATGTGGCACACCAAGGCTCAGGTTACAGACCTCCCCATGCTGACAGACACTTAGGACAGTAGAGTGGAGAAGTACTCAGCACTCCAAGGCCCTTTCCTGACTATCTGCTCAGTGTCCTAACCCAAAGCAGGAGAGAACCCAGGAGCAGTAAGTTCTTGTCAACTGTTCTGTACAGGGTCTGGGCCCTGCAGGGCCCTGGGATATGCTCCAATTGACAGAGCATGCTGGAGGGTCTTTAAATATAGATATCCAGTAGACAGAGCGCACTGGAGGTCCCGGGATATGCTCCAGAAGACAGAGCACGCTGGAGGGTCCAGGGATATGCTCCAGAAGACAGAACACGCTGGAGGGCTCAGGGATATGCTCCAGTAGACATAGCATGTGGGAGGTCCCAGGAATATGCTCCAGTATACAGAGCACGCGGGAGAGTCCCGGGATATGCTCCAGTAGACAGAGCACGGGGGAGGGTCCCGGGATAGGATCCAGTAGACAGAGCACCCGGGATATGCTCCAGAAGACAGAACACGCTGGAAGGCCCAGGGATATGCTCCAGTAGAGAGAGCACGGGGGAGGGTCCCGGGATATGCTCCAGTAGACATAGCACGCTGGAGGGCCCAGGAATATGCTCCAGTAGACAGAACACGCTGGAGGGCCCAGGGATATGCTCCAGAAGACAGAGCGCACTGGAGGGCCCAGGGATATGCTCCAGTAGACAGAACACGCTGGAGGGCCCAGGGATATGCTCCAGTAGACAGAGCGCACTGGAGGGCCCAGGGATATACTCCAGTAGACAGAGCGCACTGGAGGGCCCAGGGATATACTCCAGTAGACAGAGCACGTGGGAGGTCCCAGGGATATGCTCCAGTAGACAGAGCGCACTGGAGGGCCCAGGGATATACTCCAGTAGACAGAGCGCACTGGAGGGCCCAGGGATATACTCCAGTAGACAGAGCACGCGGGAGGGCCCAGGGATATGCTCCAGTAGACAGAGCGCACTGGAGGGCCCAGGGATATACTCCAGTAGACAGAACACGCTGGAGGGCCCAGGGATATGCTCCAGTAGACAGAGCGCACTGGAGGGCCCAGGGATATACTCCAGTAGACAGAGCGCACTGGAGGGCCCAGGGATATACTCCAGTAGACAGAGCACGCGGGAGGGCCCAGGGATAGGATCCAGTAGACATAGCACGTGGGAGGTCCCAGGGATATGCTCCAGTAGACAGAGCACGCTGGAGGGTCCAGGGATATGCTCCAGTAGACAGAACACGCTGGAGGGCCCAGGGATATGCTCCAGTAGACAGAGCGCACTGGAGGGCCCAGGGATATGCTCCAGTAGACAGAGCGCACTGGAGGGCCCAGGGATATACTCCAGTAGACAGAGCGCACTGGAGGGCCCAGGCATATAATCCAGTAGACAGAGCGCACTGGAGGGCCCAGGGATATGCTCCAGTAGACAGAGCGTGCGGGAGGGCCCAGGGATATGCTCCAGTAGACAGAGCACAATCCTGAGGTCCCGGGATATGCTCCAGTAGACAGAGCACGCTGGAGGGCCCAGGGATATGCTCTAGTAGACAGAGCACGCTGGAGGGTCCAAGGATATGCTCCAGTAGACAGAGCGTGCTGGAGGGCCCAGGTATATGCTCCAGTAGACAGAGCGCACTGGAGGGCCCAGGGATAGGATCCAGTAGACAGAGCACGCGGGAGGGTCCAGGGATAGGATCCAGTAGACATAGCACGTGGGAGGTCCCAGGGATATGCTCCAGTAGACAGAGCACGCTGGAGGGCCCAGGGATATGCTCCAGTAGACAGAACACGCTGGAGGGCCCAGGGATATGCTCCAGTAGACAGAGCGCACTGGAGGGCCCAGGGATATACTCCAGTAGACAGAGCGCACTGGAGGGCCCAGGGATATACTCCAGTAGACAGAGCGCACTGGAGGGCCCAGGGATATGCTCCAGTAGACATAGCACGTGGGAGGTCCCAGGGATATGCTCCAGTAGACAGAGCACGCTGGAGGGCCCAGGGATATGCTCCAGTAGACAGAGCGTGCGGGAGGGCCCAGGGATATGCTCCAGTAGACAGAGCACAATCCTGAGGTCCCGGGATATGCTCCAGTAGACAAAGCACGCTGGAGGGCCCAGGGATATGCTCTAGTAGACAGAGCACGCTGGAGGGTCCAAGGATATGCTCCAGTAGACAGAGCGTGCTGGAGGGCCCAGGTATATGCTCCAGTAGACAGCGTGCGGGAGGGCCCAGGGATATGCTCCAGTAGACAGAGCACACGGAAGGGCCCAGGGATAGGATCCAGTAGACAGAGCACACGGGAGGGTCCCGGGATATGCTCCAGTAGACAGAGCACGTGGGAGGGTCCCGGGATATGCTCCAGTAGACAGAGCACAAGGGAGGGCCCAGGGATAGGATCCAGTAGACAGAGCACAAGGGAGGGTCCCGGGATATGCTCCAGTAGACAGAGCACGTGGGAGGGCCCAGGGATAGGATCCAGTAGACCGAGCACGCGGGAGGGTCCCGGGATATGCTCCAGTAGACAGAGCACGTGGGAGGGCCCAGGGATAGGATCCAGTAGACAGAGCACACGGAAGGGCCCAGGGATAGGATCCAGTAGACAGAGCACACGGGAGGGTCCCGGGATATGCTCCAGTAGACAGAGCACGTGGGAGGGTCCCGGGATATGCTCCAGTAGACAGAGCACGGGGGAGGGCCCAGGAATAGGATACAGTAGACAGAGCACACGGGAGGGTCCCGGGATATGCTCCAGTAGACAGAGCACGTGGGAGGGCCCAGGGATAGGATCCAGTAGACAGAGCACACGGAAGGGCCCAGGGATAGGATCCAGTAGACAGAGCATGCGGGAGGGCCCAGGGATAGGCTATAGTAGACAAAGCACGCTGGAGGGTCCCGGGATATGCTCTAGTAGACAGAGCACAATCCTGAGGTCCCGGGATATGCTCCAGTAGACAGAGCATGCTGGAGGGCCCAGCGATATGCTACAGTAGACAGAGCACGCTGGAGGGTCCCGGGATATGTTCCAGTAGACAGAGCATGCTGGAGGGCCCAGGGATATGCTCCAGTAGACAGAGCACAATCTTGAGGTCCCGGGATATGCTCCAGTAGACAGAGCACGCTGGAGGGTCCTGGGATATGCTCCAGTAGACAGAGCACACGGGAGGGTCCCGGGATATGCTCCAGTAGACAGAGCACGTGGGAGGGCCCAGGGATAGGATCCAGTAGACAGAGCACGCTGGAGGGTCCCGGGATAGGCTCTGGTAGACAGAGCATGCTGGAGGGTCCCGGGATATGCTCCAGTAGACAGAGCACGCGGGAGGGTCCCGGGATATGCTCCAGTAGACAGAGCACGTGGGAGGGCCCAGGGATAGGATCCAGTAGACAGAGCACACGGGAGGGTCCCGGGATATGCTCCAGTAGACAGAGCACGTGGGAGGGCCCAGGGATAGGATCCAGTAGACAGAGCACGCTGGAGGGTCCCGGGATAGGCTCTGATAGACAGAGCATGCTGGAGGGTCCCGGGATATGCTCCAGTAGACAGAGCACGCGGGAGGGTCCCGGGATATGCTCCAGTAGACAGAGCACGTGGGAGGGCCCAGGGATAGGATCCAGTAGACATAGCACGTGGGAGGTCCCAGGGATATGCTCCAGTAGACAGAGCACGCTGGAGGGCCCAGGGATATGCTCCAGTAGACAGAACACGCTGGAGGGCCCAGGGATATGCTCCAGTAGACAGAGCGCACTGGAGGGCCCAGGGATATACTCCAGTAGACAGAGCGCACTGGAGGGCCCAGGGATATACTCCAGTAGACAGAGCGCACTGGAGGGCCCAGGGATATGCTCCAGTAGACATAGCACGTGGGAGGTCCCAGGGATATGCTCCAGTAGACAGAGCACGCTGGGGGGCCCAGGGATATGCTCCAGTAGACAGAGCGTGCGGGAGGGCCCAGGGATATGCTCCAGTAGACAGAGCACAATCCTGAGGTCCCGGGATATGCTCCAGTAGACAGAGCACGCTGGAGGGCCCAGGGATATGCTCTAGTAGACAGAGCACGCTGGAGGGTCCAAGGATATGCTCCAGTAGACAGAGCGTGCTGGAGGGCCCAGGGATATTCTCCAGTAGACAGAGCGTGCAGGAGGGCCCAGGGATATGCTCCAGTAGACAGAGCACACGGAAGGGCCCAGGGATAGGATCCAGTAGACAGAGCACACGGGAGGGTCCCGGGATATGCTCCAGTAGACAGAGCACGTGGGAGGGCCCAGGGATAGGATCCAGTAGACAGAGCACAAGGGAGGGTCCAGGGATATGCTCCAGTAGACAGAGCACGTGGGAGGGCCCAGGGATAGGATCCAGTAGACAGAGCACGCGGGAGGGTCCCGGGATATGCTCCAGTAGACAGAGCACGTGGGAGGGCCCAGGGATAGGATCCAGTAGACAGAGCACACGGAAGGGCCCAGGGATAGGATCCAGTAGACAGAGCACGTGGGAGGGTCCCGGGATATGCTCCAGTAGACAGAGCACGTGGGAGGGCCCAGGGATAGGATCCAGTAGACAGAGCACGCGGGAGGGTCCCGGGATATGCTCCAGTAGACAGAGCACGTGGGAGGGCCCAGGGATAGGATCCAGTAGACAGAGCACACGGAAGGGCCCAGGGATAGGATCCAGTAGACAGAGCACGCGGGAGGGTCCCGGGATATGCTCCAGTAGACAGAGCACTTGGGAGGGCCCCGGGATAGGATCCAGTAGACAGAGCACATGGAAGGGCCCAGGGATAGGATCCAGTAGACAGAGCACATGGGAGGGTCCCGGGATATGCTCCAGTAGACAGAGCACGTGGGAGGGTCCCGGGATATGCTCCAGTAGACAGAGCACGTGGGAGGGCCCAGGGATAGGATCCAGTAGACAGAGCACACGGAAGGGCCCAGGGATAGGATCCAGTAGACAGAGCACGCGGGAGGGCCCAGGGATAGGATCTAGTAGACAGAGCACGCGGGAGGGCCCAGGGATAGGATCCAGTAGACAGAGCACGCTGGAGGGTCCCGGGATAGGCTATAGTAGACAAAGCACGCTGGAGGGTCCCGGGATATGCTCTAGTAGACAGAGCACAATCCTGAGGTCCCGGGATATGCTCCAGTAGACAGAGCATGCTGGAGGGCCCAGCGATATGCTACAGTAGACCGAGCACGCTGGAGGGTCCCGGGATATGCTCCAGTAGACAGAGCGTGCTGGAGGGCCCAGGGATATGCTCCAGTAGACAGAGCATGCTGGAGGGCCCAGGGATATGCTCCAGTAGACAGAGCACGCTGGAGGGTCCAGGGATATGCTCCAGTAGACAGAGCATGCTGGAGGGTCCCGGGATATGCTCCAGTAGACAGAGCCCGCGGGAGGGTCCCGGGATATGCTCCAGTAGACAGAACACGCTGGAGGGCCCAGGGATATGCTCCAGTAGACAGAGCACGCTGGAGGGTCCAGGGATATGCTCCAGTAGACAGAGCACGCTGGAGGGTCCAGGGATATGCTCCAGTAGACAGAGCACAATCTTGAGGTCCTGGAATATGCTCCAGTAGACAGAGCACGCTGGAGGGTCCCGGGATATGCTCCAGTAGACAGAGCACAATCTTGAGGTCACGGGGATATGCTCCAGTAGACAGAGCACGCTGGAGGGCCCAGGGATATGCTCCAGTAGACAGAGCACGCTGGAGGGTCCCGGGATATGCTCCAGTAGACAGAGCACAATCTTGAGGTCACGGGGATATGCTCCAGTATTGATTTTTCTGCTGTTTAAAGCTTCACGTCTGTCTGAGCTACAACTGGTGTAAGAAAGTAGCTGTGAACTGATGAACCGTCTCTGACCAGTAATAATAACTTTATATCCTTAAAGGATTTAGGGATCAGGTGCGGGAAACCGCTTGTACCATGGGGGCGCGAGGACTGCAGCGGTGAGGCGGTGGCGGATTAATGTTGTAGCGGAGGTCCCTGTAATGTCTGAGCACCTGACTTATTCGGCAGATCACCTCCGCCGGCTGCAGGAAACAAAGGGAAGTGTTTGTGGTGTCTCCTCATCCCTCATGTGCCGTCCTCAGCGCTGTGATCCGAGAAGACGGCCCCGGCCGGGAGCGGCAGCACATAATTCCTCGCACTCAGCTCATCCATCATGTGCGGCGGCAGCGGATCTAAGGGGCGAGCGCCGGCCTCCGTCCGTGGATACAGATCACTCCAGACACTTTCTTTTTCTGCCGTCCTTTCAACACAAAGTGTTTTTGCTTGTGGCGCAGAATAAGAGGCGATCCAGCGCCTCCGGGGCCCAGGCTGCGTCCATATGAGGCGCTCGTCTTCTCCTCTCCTGAGAGCCGGCTGTAATTTGTACCAGACTCGCTCTGGAAGCCTCTGATCCTATGTGGAAGGAGCGCGATGGCGGCAGCGGCGGCGGCCACGGAACAAGATGTTCTGCGATACTCAGCAATTCTCTTATTCACACAGACAAAAATATGAAAAATGTATTTCTCAGGAATTCTTTTCTTCTGTCTTGGATCGCCATCGGTTTCCATTTAACCCTCCGTACATCCATCTCGGCTCACCAGCCCGAGGTGTCTAAACGTGATGGATACATCTCTGCAGGGGCTTAACGAGGGTCCCGGGCGGAAGGAGCCCCCACTGGTGGATTACACTCATCACATGTGGCCATGTCAGAATTACCCCGGGTGCAGAGGTTATGACTCCGACCCTTTAGAAGTTCCATGCATTAGATTTTAGGGAAAAGTTGGACAACAAACAAACATGGCCACCATTCCCTCCAAGCCTCAAGTCTCACACCCGACAATCTACATCAAGGGAAACATGTGGCGGGCGCCTGCAGAACACATGTAGCAGCACAAACATTTGTGAGGGTCCGGGGGAGGGACAGTGAGATAAGACTAGAAGGCCCCCACCACCCTCAGACGTGCCCAAATCACATCTCACATGTGCCCCATAGCAGAGATTCCCTTCCCGTCCCCCCCTGTCTAGTCCATAACGCTCCCAACCATGTACTATGCACCTCTCTCTACAGGACCCCCCAATGGTCAGTGCCTTCTCCTGTGACACAAGCAGTAACTACTGGAGATACTTCTAATACACTCATCAGCCCAATACACAAGGGCAAAAACACATACATAGACAATGGCGGGTCGGATAGGTCAGCCCATTACAGATTCACACCATCCAGCCCTGGCCTGCAGGGACCCCATCTGGACTGAACTGAGAATCACTGTCTATTCAGCTTTCTGGCCTCACCAGGAACTTGGTTCATTGTTCGGCCTTGGGGGTCAACATGGAAAAATAACTTTCCATAAATAATCCTCTGACCTCCAACCTTCCAGTAGTGATGTCATATGGACCCCCACCTGCCACAGATACATTACCTACATAGCCCAAGAATAACTACAAGAACCATGTAATATAATACTATACTATAATACTGCCCCCTATGTACAGGGATATAACTACTATAATACTGCCCCCTATGTACAGGAATATAACTACTATAATACTGCCCCCTATGTACAGGAATATAACTACTATAATACTGCCCCTATGTACAGGAATATAACTGCTATAATACTGCCCTCTATGTACAAGAATATAACTACTATAATACTGCCCCCTATGAACAAGAATATAACTACTATAATACTGCCCCCTATGTACAGGAATATAACTACTATAATACTGCCCCCTATGTACAAGAATATAACTACTATAATACTGCCCCCTATGTACAGGAATATAACTAATATAATACTGCACCCTATGTACAGGAATATAACTACTATAATACTGCCCCCTATGTACAGGAATATAACTAATATAATACTGCCCCCTATGTACAGGAATATAACTACTATAATACTGCTCCCTATGTACAGGAATATAACTACTATAATACTGCCCCCTATGTACAGGAATATAACTACTATAATACTGCCCCCTATGTACAAGAATATAACTACTATAATACTGCCTCCTATGTACAAGAATATAACTACTATAATACTGCCCCCTGTGTACAAGAATATAACTACTATAATACTGCCCCCTATGTACAAGAATATAGCTACTATAATACTGCCCCCTATGTACAAGAATATAACTACTATAATACTGCCCCCTAGGTACAAGAATATAACTACTATAATACTGCCCCCTATGTACAAGAATATAACTACTATAATACTGCCCCCTATGTACAAGAATATAACTACTATAATACTGCCCCCTATGTACAAGAATATAACTACTATAATACTGCCCCCTATGTACAGGGATATAACTACGATAATACTGCCCCCTATGTACAGGGATATAACTACTATAATACTGCCCCCTATGTACAGGAATATAACTACTATAATACTGCCCCCTATGTACAGGGATATAACTACTATAATACTGCCCCCTATGTACAGGAATATAACTACTATAATACTGCCCCCTATGTACAGGAATATAACTACTATAATACTGTCCCCTATGTACAGGAATATAACTACTATAATACTGCTCCCTATGTACAAGAATATAACTACTATAATACTTCCCCCTGTGTACAGGGATATAACTACTATAATACTGCCCCTATGTACAGGAATATAACTGCTATAATACTGCCCCCTGTGTACAGGGATATAACTACTATAATACTGCCCATATGTACAGGAATATAACTGCTATAATACTGCCCCCTATGTACAGGAATATAACTACTATAATACTGCCCCCTATGTACAAGTATATAACTACTATAATACTGCCCCCTATGTACAGGGATATAACTACTATAATACTGCCCTCTATGTACAGGAATATAACTACTATAATACTGCCCCTATGTACAGGAATATAACTACTATAATACTTCCCCCTATGTACAGGGATATAACTACTATAATACTGCTCCTATGTACAGGAATATAACTACTATAATACTGCCCATATGTACAGGAATATAACTGCTATAATACTGCCCCCTATGTACAGGAATATAACTACTATAATACTGCCCCCTATGTACAAGTATATAACTACTATAATACTGCCCCCTATGTACAGGGATATAACTACTATAATACTGCCCTCTATGTACAGGAATATAACTACTATAATACTGCCCCTATGTACAGGAATATAACTACTATAATACTGTCCCCTATGTACAGGAATATAACTACTATAATACTTCCCCCTATGTACAAGAATATAACTACTATAATACTGCCCCCTATGTACAAGAATATAACTACTATAATACTGCCCCCTATGTACAGGAATATAACTACTATAATACTGCCCCCTATGTACAGGAATATAACTATTATAATACTGCCCCCTATGTACAGGAATATAACTACTATAATACTGCCCCCTATGTACAGGAATATAACTACTATAATACTGCCCCCTATGTACAGGAATATAACTACTATAATACTGCCCCCTATGTACAAGAATATAACTACTATAATACTGCTCCCTATGTACAGGAATATAACTACTATAATACTACCCCTATGTACAGGAATATAACTACTATAATACTGCCCCCTATGTACAAGGATATAACTACTATAATACTGCCCCCTATGTACAGGAATATAACTACTATAATACTGCCCCCTATGTACAAGAATATAACTACTATAATACTGCCCCCTATGTACAGGAATATATCTACTATAATACTGCCCCCTATGTACAGGAATATAACTACTATAATACTGCCCCCTATGTACAGGAATATAACTACTATAATACTGCCCCTATGTACAGGAATATAACTGCTATAATACTGCCCCCTATGTACAGGAATATAACTACTATAATACTGTTCCCTATGTACAAGAATATAACTACTATAATACTGCCCGATATGTACAAAAATATAACTACTATAATACTGCCCCCTATGTACAAGTATATAACTACTATAATACTGCCCCCTATGTACAGGGATATAACTACTATAATACTGCCCTCTATGTACAGGAATATAACTACTATAATACTGCCCCTATGTACAGGAATATAACTACTATAATACTGTCCCCTATGTACAGGAATATAACTACTATAATACTTCCCCCTATGTACAAGAATATAACTACTATAATACTGCCCCCTATGTACAAGAATATAACTACTATAATACTGCCCCCTATGTACAGGAATATAACTACTATAATACTGCCCCCTATGTACAGGAATATAACTATTATAATACTGCCCCCTATGTACAGGAATATAACTACTATAATACTGCCCCCTATGTACAGGAATATAACTACTATAATACTGCCCCCTATGTACAGGAATATAACTACTATAATACTGCCCCCTATGTACAAGAATATAACTACTATAATACTGCTCCCTATGTACAGGAATATAACTACTATAATACTACCCCTATGTACAGGAATATAACTACTATAATACTGCCCCCTATGTACAAGGATATAACTACTATAATACTGCCCCCTATGTACAGGAATATAACTACTATAATACTGCCCCCTATGTACAAGAATATAACTACTATAATACTGCCCCCTATGTACAGGAATATATCTACTATAATACTGCCCCCTATGTACAGGAATATAACTACTATAATACTGCCCCCTATGTACAGGAATATAACTACTATAATACTGCCCCTATGTACAGGAATATAACTGCTATAATACTGCCCCCTATGTACAGGAATATAACTACTATAATACTGTTCCCTATGTACAAGAATATAACTACTATAATACTGCCCGATATGTACAAAAATATAACTACTATAATACTGCCCCCTATGTACAGGAATAAAACTACTATAATACTGCCCCCTATGTACAAGAATATACCTACTATAATACTGCCCCCTATGTACAAAAATATAACTACTATAATACTGCCCCCTATGTACAGGAATATACCTACTATAATACTGCCCCCTATGTACAGGAATATACCTACTATAATACTGCCCCCTATGTACAAGAATATAACTACTATAATACTGCCCCCTATGTACAGTTATATAACTACTATAATACTGCCCCCTATGTACAGGAATAAAACTACTATAATACTGCCCCCTATGTACAAGAATATTACTACTATAATACTGCCCCCTATGTACAAGAATATACCTAATATAATACTGCCCCCTATGTACAAAAATATAACTACTATAATACTGCCCCCTATGTACAGGAATATACCAACTATAATACTGCCCCCTATGTACAGGAATATACCTACTATAATACTGCCCCCTATGTACAGTTATATAACTACTATAATACTGCACCCTATGTACAGTTATATAACTACTATAATACTGCCCCCTATGTACAGTTATATAACTACTATAATACTGCCCCCTATGTACAGGAATATACCTACAATAATACTGCCCCCTATGTACAGGAATATAACTACTATAATACTGCCCCCTATGTACAAGAATATAACTACTATAATACTGCCCCCTATGTACAGGAATATAACTACTATAATACTGCCTCCTATGTACAGGAATATAACTACTATAATACTGCCCCCTATGTACAAGAATATAACTACTATAATACTGCCCCCTATGTACAGGAATATAACTACTATAATACTGCCCCCTATGTACAGGAATATAACTACTATAATACTGCCCCCTATGTACAAGAATATAACTACTATAATACTGCTCCCTATGTACAGGAATATAACTACTATAATACTGCCCCCTATGTACAGGAATATAACTACTATAATACTGCCCCCTATGTACAAGAATATAACTACTATAATACTGCCCCCTATGTACAGGAATATAACTACTATAATACTGCCCCCTATGTACAGGAATATAACTACTATAATACTGCCCCCTATGTACAGGAATATAACTACTATAATACTGCCCCCTATGTACAGGAATATAACTACTATAATACTGCCCCCTATGTACAGGAATATAACTACTATAATACTGCCCCCTATGTACAGGAATATAACTACTATAATACTGCCCCCTATGTACAAGAATATTACTACTATAATACTGCCCCCTATGTACAGGAATATAACTACTATAATACTGCCCCCTATGTACAGGGATATAACTACTATAATACTGCCCCCTATGCACAGGAATATAACTACTATAATACTGCCCCCTATGTACAGGAATATAACTACTATAATACTGCCCCCTATGTACAGGGATATAACTACTATAATACTGCCCCCTATGTACAGGAATATAACTACTATAATACTGTCCCCTATGTACAAGAATATAACTACTATAATACTGTCCCCTATGTACAAGAATATAACTACTATAATACTGCCCCCTATGTACAGGAATACATATACTATAATACTGCCCCCTATGTACAAGAATATAACTACTATAATACTGCCCCCTATGTACAGGAATATAACTACTATAATCCTGCCCTCTATGTACAAGAATATAACTACTATAATACTGCCCCTATGTACAAGAATATAACTACTATAATACTGCCCCCTATGTACAGGAATATAACTACTATAATACTGCCCCCTATGTACAGGAATATAACTAATATAATACTGCCCCCTATGTACAAGAATATAACTACTATAATACTGCCCCCTATGTACAGGAATATAACTACTATAATACTGCCCCCTATGTACAGGAATATAACTACTATAATACTGCCCCCTATGTACAGGAATATAACTACTATAATACTGCCCCCTATGTACAGGAATATAACTACTATAATACTGCCCCCTATGTACAGGGATATAACTACTATAATACTGCCCCCTATGTACAGGAATATAACTACTATAATACTGCCTCCTATGTACAGGAATGTAACTACTATAATACTGCCCCCTATGTACAAGAATATAACTACTATAATACTGCCCCTATGTACAGGAATATAACTACTATAATACTGCCCCCTATGTACAGGAATATAACTACTATAATACTGCCCCCTATGTACAGGAATATAACTACTATAATACTGCCCCCTATGTACAGGGATATAACTACAATAATACTGCCCCCTATGTACAGGAATATAACTACTATAATACTGCCTCCTATGTACAGGAATGTAACTACTATAATACTGCCCCCTATGTACAAGAATATATCTACTATAATACTGCCCCCTATGTACAAGAATATAACTACTATAATACTGCCCCCTATGTACAAGAATATAACTACTATAATACTGCCCCCTATGTACAGGAATATAACTACTATAATACTGCCCCCTATGTACAGGAATATAACTACTATAATACTGCCCCCTATGTACAAGAATATAACTACTATAATACTGCCCCCTATGTACAAGAATATAACTACTATAATACTGCCTCCTATGTACAAGAATATAACTACTATAATACTGCCCCCTATGTACAGGAATATAACTACTATAATACTGCCCCCTATGTACAAGAATATAACTACTATAATACTGCCCCCTATGTACAAGAATATAACTACTATAATACTGCCCCCTACGTACAAGAATATAACTACTATAATACTGCCCCCTATGTACAGGAATATAACTACTATAATACTGCCCCCTATGTACAGGAATATAACTACTATAATACTGCCTCCTATGTACAAGAATATAACTACTATAATACTGCCCCCTATGTACAGGAATATAACTACTATAATACTGCCCCCTATGTACAGGAATATAACTACTATAATACTGCCTCCTATGTACAGGAATATAACTACTATAATACTGCTCCCTATGTACAGGAATATAACTACTATAATACTGCCCCTATGTACAGGAATATAACTACTATAATACTGCCCCCTATGTACAAGAATATAACTACTATAATACTAACCCCTATGTACAGGAATATAACTACTATAATACTGCCCCCTATGTACAGGAATATAACTACTATAATACTGCCCCCTATGTACAGGAATATAACTACTATAATACTGCCTCCTATGTACAGGAATATAACTACTATAATACTGCCCCCTATGCACAGGAATATAACTACTATAATACTGCCCCCTATGTACAGGAATATAACTACTATAATACTGCCCCCTGTAGACAGAGGAATGATGGCGCCCTCTATCTGTTGCGCTCTCTACTTGTGTGACCTCCACTGATAATGCATGTGATGGGGGGGGGGCATATAAAGATTAGCGGATCTATTACCACTCCGGCGTTACTAATGCGACCTTCGCTCGGAGCCAGTGTAACGTCGCGGCTTCTATTACACGGAATGATTTAGTGCTGCGCTATGGAGGGCCGGGAGCTCATGCGGATTAGATCTTTGCTTGGGGGGGTAACAGATGAGAAATCCATCTTGGAGGGGTCTGTGCCAGGCGGATCTGCTGCTCTCAGGGTGTCATCGTGTTACCCGCACGTTTTTCCACCTGTGGATATGAAGAAACGGTAATAGCAAATTATCACGCGGCAGCGGGGGGCTCAGAGTCACGGGGGGAACAAGTGCAAAGAGCTGAACATGGATCCAAAAATGTAGCAATAATAAAGCACACGACAAGAGACGCAGTGAAGACTGACACCGCAGCGACCCCATGGGTCCCATCACTCAGCTGCCAGTCATGGGATCGTGCTGCAGTACCGGGTGCCACCACTGTGTAATGGATGGAGACCTCAGCGCAAAGTGCTCCATCCATCCGCCTGGTGACCCCCGGATCTTACAGGAAGTAGAAGAAATGTATTTGTAACAGTTTAAATGGAAAAAAAAAACCATAGAAAAGGAAGTCGTGAAATTACTAAAATATAAATAACTAAAGTCAAAATGTCTCAAACGCACCTAAAATACACAACAAAACGATAAAAATACCTACAGTGGGGAAATAAGACCCAATGGACTAGAAGAATTTCATTGTCCCAGATACATCGGGAGCGCAGTCACTGGGGCAGACACATCGGGAGCGCAGTCACTGGGCCCAGACACATCGGGAGCGCAGTCACTGAGCCCACACACATCGGGAGCGCAGTCACTGGGCCAGACACATCGGGAGCGCAGTCACTGGGCCCAGATACATCGGGAGCGCAGTCACTGGACCCAGACACATCGGGAGCGCAGTCACTGGGCCCAGACACATCGGGAGCGCAGTCACTGGGCCCACACACATCGGGAGCGCAGTCACTGGGCCAGACACATCGGGAGCGCAGTCACTGGGCCAGACACATCGGTAGCGCAGTCACTAGACCCAGACACATCGGGAGCGCAGTCACTGAGCCCAGACACATCGGGAGCGCAGTCACTGGGCCAGACACATCGGTAGCGCAGTCACTGGGCCAGACACATCGGGAGCGCAGTCACTGAGCCCAGACACATCGGGAGCGCAGTCACTGGGCCAGACACATCGGGAGCGCAGTCACTGGGCCAGACACATCGGGAGCGCAGTCACTGAGCCCAGACACATCGGGAGCGCAGTCACTGGGCCAGACACATCGGGAGCGCAGTCACCGGGGCAGACACATCGGGAGCGCAGTCACGCAGGTTGAGGGATTGGTTTTTTGTGGAACGAGTTGATGTTTTCATCGGCTTAGACTTTTCCCTCACATTTTATTACATTGGACAATGTTGAAGCTTTTTTATGGTTCTATTGTGCAGGTTAAAATAATGGTATAGAAATGTCACAGAATAAGGCGTCTTTTATTTTTACATTGTTTTTTTACAGTATCTTTAACTTTTTCAATTTTGTTACCTTTATGTGAAGGCACCTTCACCCAGTGATAGTGAGGGGTGACCTGCCCATGCTCAGGAATAGTGATCTGTAATATCCGCCAATCACAGGGGAGATCTCCAGGTAACAATCTAACTGCAAAATGGCTTAGAGAAGGATCCAGAACTACTCCTCACACAGTGCTCAGATGATTGGAGTGAGAGTGACCGGGGGCACATCTGGGAGGCCCCCCGCACCCTCCTGGTCTGGTTCTCATTCCTACCTGGGAATCTTCTCCGCTTCACAGACTTTTCTTTGCCTTCATCTTTTAGCGAAGGCGACAGATTCATCAATCAGAAACTCCGTGCAGCGTCTGCCATCAGCGAGAGAGCGACCGGCTGCAGGAAAAATGAGAGAAGTGAAGTGTTTATGTCACTGGTGGCGCGGGGCCAGCGGACGAGACGCGAGACATGCCGCTCCTGGGCCTGTTAATGTCCCGGGTGTGACCTGGCAGCCGGAGATGTGCAGACACCAGAGCACCGCCAGGTAGACATCAGCACATGGAGCACGGGCACCACCGTCCACCAGGACCAATCATTATGGGCAGACAGCAGAGCACCGCCAGGTAGACATTAGCACATGGAGCGCGGGCACCACTACCCACCGGGACCCTTCATTATGTGGCAGACAGCACATGGAGCGCGGGCACCACTACCCACCAGGACCCTTCATTATGTGGCAGACAGCACATGGAGCGCGGGCACCACTACCCACCTGGACCCTTCATTACATGGCAGACAGCACATGGAGCGCGGGCACCACCGTCCACCAGGACCCTTCGTTATGTGGCAGACAGCACATGGAGCGCGGGCACCACTACCCACCAGGACCCTTCGTTATGTGGCAGACAGCACATGGAGCGCGGGCACCACTACCCACCAGGACCCTTCGTTATGTGGCAGACAGCACCACGGGCGCGGGCACCACCACGTTTCTGGGAGAGGTATCCATATGCAGTGATGACTGTAACACTGATCGTCCGTGGCTGCCTCCCGCCACGTGTACCCACTATTAACCCTTCGCAGTGACCCCTGGTTACCTGACTATACAGGACCTGTGCCGTGCTCTATGGGGTCACTACATTGTGTGGGGTACATGGGGCGCAGACCCCCGGGTCGTGTTTGTGCCCCCCCCCCCAGCAGGAGCAATAAATAGTTCAGAGGATGGACAGGCCGTTCCCCGGGGACTGCAGGACGAGCAGAGTCACTCTGGGACATGCTGACTGCAGGGGCATCTGGCCCTGAAACCAGAGCCCCTGAAATGATGGAATAACATAGCGTACATGTCGATCTCAGCCGCTCGGCCATTGTGCGGAGGGATCGGGTGTCCTGTATCCAGGCCGCCTGCCCCTCACTCATCAACACACGGATCATGGAATCTTCCACCAGACCCCGGAGCCAGGAAAACAGGAGGAACCTGGCCCTGGACTCCCGGCAGGGGTCACAACGCTCTGACACCCCAAGTAATGTCCCACATCTTCACGTCTGCCCCCCCCATCTATCATTCTGGGAAGAAACATCCAGAGCAAGGAATATTCTGCAAAGGATAGTAATGAGGACGGGCACATGGGAGCGTACGGGAGGATAGTAATGATACTGGAAAGGCAGAGGACGGGCACATGGGAGCGTACGGGAGGGTAGTAATGATACTGGAAAGGCAGAGGACGGGCACACGGGAGCGTACGGGAGGGTAGTAATGATACTGGAAAGGCGGAGGACGGGCACATGGGAGCGTACGGGAGGGTAGTAATGAGGACGGGCACACGGGAGCGTACGGGAGGGTAGTAATGATACTGGAAAGGCGGAGGACGGGCACATGGGAGCGTACGGGAGGGTAGTAATGAGGACGGGCACACGGGAGCGTACGGGAGGGTAGTAATGATACTGGAAAGGCGGAGGACGGGCACATGGGAGCGTACGGGAGGATAGTAATGATACTGGAAAGGCAGAGGATGGGCACATGGGAGCGTACGGGAGGGTAGTAATGATACTGGAAAGGCAGAGGACGGGCACATGGGAGCGTACGGGAGGGTAGTAATGATACTGGAAAGGCGGAGGACGGGCACACGGGAGCGTACGGGAGGGTAGTAATGATACTGGAAAGGCAGAGGACGGGCACACGGGAGCGTACGGGAGGGTAGTAATGATACTGGAAAGGCAGAGGACGGGCACACGGGAGCGTACGGGAGGGTAGTAATGATACTGGAAAGGCAGAGGACGGGCACACGGGAGCGTACGGGAGGGTAGTAATGATACTGGAAAGGCAGAGGACGGGCACACGGGAGCGTACGGGAGGGTAGTAATGATACTGGAAAGGCGGAGGACGGGCACACGGGAGCGTACGGGAGGGTAGTAATGATACTGGAAAGGCAGAGGACGGGCACACGGGAGCGTACAGGAGGATAGTAATGATACTGGAAAGGCAGAGGACGGGCACACGGGAGCGTACGGGAGGGTAGTAATGATACTGGAAAGGCGGGGGACGGGCACACGGGAGCGTACGGGAGGGTAGTAATGATACTGGAAAGGCGGAGGACGGGCACACGGGAGCGTACGGGAGGGTAGTAATGATACTGGAAAGGCAGAGGACGGGCACACGGGAGCGTACGGGAGGGTAGTAATGATACTGGAAAGGCAGAGGACGGGCACATGGGAGCGTACGGGAGGGTAGTAATGATACTGGAAAGGCGGAGGACGGGCACATGGGAGCGTACGGGAGGGTAGTAATGATACTGGAAAGGCAGAGGACGGGCACATGGGAGCGTACGGGAGGGTAGTAATGATACTGGAAAGGCAGAGGAGGAGCACATGGGAGCGTACAGGAGGGTAGTAATGAGGACGGGCACACGGGAACGTACGGGAGGGTAGTAATGATACTGGAAAGGCAGAGGAGGAGCACATGGGAGCGTACGGGAGGGTAGTAATGATACTGGAAAGGCAGAGGACGGGCACATGGGAGCGTACGGGAGGATAGTAATGATACTGGAAAGGCAGAGGACGGGCACATGGGAGCGTACGGGAGGGTAGTAATGATACTGGAAAGGCAGAGGACGGGCACACGGGAGCGTACGGGAGGGTAGTAATGATACTGGAAAGGCAGAGGACGGGCACACGGGAGCGTACGGGAGGGTAGTAATGATACTGGAAAGGCAGAGGACCGGCACACGGGAGCGTACGGGAGGGTAGTAATGATACTGGAAAGGCAGAGGACGGGCACATGGGAGCGTACGGGAGGATAGTAATGATACTGAAAAGGCAGAGGACGGGCACATGGGAGCGTACGGGAGGGTAGTAATGATACTGGAAAGGAGGAGGACGGGCACATGGGAGCGTACGGGAGGATAGTAATGATACTGGAAAGGCAGAGGACGGGCACATGGGAGCGTACGGGAGGGTAGTAATGATACTGGAAAGGCGGAGGACGGGCACACGGGAGCGTACGGGAGGGTAGTAATGAGGACGGGCACACGGGAGCGTACGGGAGGGTAGTAATGATACTGGAAAGGCAGAGGACGGGCACATGGGAGCGTACGGGAGGGTAGTAATGATACTGGAAAGGCGGAGGACGGGCACATGGGAGCGTACGGGAGGGTAGTAATGAGGACGGGCACATGGGAGCGTACGGGAGGGTAGTAATGATACTGGAAAGGCGGAGGACGGGCACATGGGAGCGTACGGGAGGGTAGTAATGATACTGGAAAGGCAGAGGACGGGCACACGGGAGCGTACGGGAGGATAGTAATGATACTGAAAAGGCAGAGGACGGGCACACGGGAGCGTACGGGAGGGTAGTAATGATACTGGAAAGGCGGGGGACCGGCACACGGGAGCGTACGGGAGGGTAGTAATGATACTGGAAAGGCGGAGGACGGGCACATGGGAGCGTACGGGAGGGTAGTAATGATACTGGAAAGGCGGAGGACGGGCACACGGGAGCGTACGGGAGGGTAGTAATGAGGACGGGCACACGGGAGCGTACGGGAGGGTAGTAATGAGGACGGGCACATGGGAGCGTACGGGAGGGTAGTAATGATACTGGAAAGGCAGAGGACGGGCACACGGGAGCGTACGGGAGGGTAGTAATGATACTGGAAAGGCGGAGGACGGGCACACGGGAGCGTACGGGAGGGTAGTAATGATACTGGAAAGGCAGAGGACGGGCACACGGGAGCGTACGGGAGGATAGTAATGATACTGAAAAGGCAGAGGACGGGCACACGGGAGCGTACGGGAGGGTAGTAATGATACTGGAAAGGCGGGGGACCGGCACACGGGAGCGTACGGGAGGGTAGTAATGATACTGGAAAGGCGGAGGACGGGCACACGGGAGCGTACGGGAGGGTAGTAATGATACTGGAAAGGCGGAGGACGGGCACACGGGAGCGTACGGGAGGGTAGTAATGATACTGGAAAGGCGGAGGACGGGCACATGGGAGCGAACGGGAGGGTAGTAATGATACTGGAAAGGCGGAGGACGGGCACATGGGAGCGAACGGGAGGGTAGTAATGATACTGGAAAGGCGGAGGACGGGCACATGGGAGCGTACGGGAGGGTAGTAATGATACTGGAAAGGCAGAGGACGGGCACACGGGAGCGTACGGGAGGATAGTAATGATACTGGAAAGGCGCAGGACGGGCACATGGGAGCGTACGGGAGGGTAGTAATGATACTGGAAAGGCAGAGGACGGGCACATGGGAGCGTACGGGAGGGTAGTAATGATACTGGAAAGGCAGAGGACGGGCACACGGGAGCGTACGGGAGGGTAGTAATGATACTGGAAAGGCAGAGGACGGGCACATGGGAGCGTACGGGAGGATAGTAATGATACTGGAAAGGCAGAGGACGGGCACACGGGAGCATACGGGAGGGTAGTAATGATACTGGAAAGGCAGAGGACGGGCACACGGGAGCGTACGGGAGGGTAGTAATGATACTGGAAAGGTGGAGGACGGGAGCGTACGGGAGGGTAGTAATAATACTGGAAAGGCAGAGGACGGGCACATGGGAGCGTACGGGAGGATAGTAATGATACTGGAAAGGCGCAGGACGGGCACACGGGAGCGTACGGGAGGATAATAATGATACTGAAAAGGCAGAGGACGGGCACACGGGAGCGTACGGGAGGGTAGTAATGATACTGGAAAGGCGGAGGACGGGCACATGGGAGCGTACGGGAGGGTAGTAATGATACTGGAAAGGCAGAGGACGGGCACATGGGAGCGTACGGGAGGGTAGTAATGATACTGGAAAGGCGGAGGACGGGCACACGGGAGCGTACGGGAGGGTAGTAATGATACTGGAAAGGCAGAGGACCGGCACACGGGAGCGTACGGGAGGGTAGTAATGATACTGGAAAGGCAGAGGATGGGCACATGGGAGCGTACGGGAGGGTAGTAATGATACTGGAAAGGCAGAGGACGGGCACACGGGAGCGTACGGGAGGGTAGTAATGATACTGGAAAGGCAGAGGACGGGCACATGGGAGCGTACGGGAGGGTAGTAATGATACTGGAAAGGCAGAGGACGGGCACACGGGAGCGTACGGGAGGGTAGTAATGATACTGGAAAGGCGGAGGACGGGCACACGGGAGCGTACGGGAGGGTAGTAATGATACTGAAAAGGCAGAGGACGGGCACATGGGAGCGTACGGGAGGATAGTAATGATACTGGAAAGGCAGAGGACCGGCACATGGGAGCGTACGGGAGGGTAGTAATGATACTGAAAAGGCAGAGGACGGGCACATGGGAGCGTACGGGAGGGTAGTAATGAGGACGGGCACAGGGGAGCGTACGGGAGGATAGTAATGATACTGGAAAGGCAGAGGACGGGCACACGGGAGCGTATGGGAGGGTAGTAATGATACTGGAAAGGCGGAGGACGGGCACACGGGAGCGTACGGGAGGGTAGTAATGATACTGGAAAGGCAGAGGACCGGCACACGGGAGCGTACGGGAGGATAGTAATGATACTGGAAAGGCAGAGGACGGGCACATGGGAGCGAACGGGAGGGTAGTAATGATACTGGAAAGGCAGAGGACGGGCACACGGGAGCGTACGGGAGGTTAGTAATGATACTGGAAAGGCAGAGGACGGGCACACGGGAGCGTACGGGAGGTTAGTAATGATACTGGAAAGGCGGAGGACGGGCACATGGGAGCGTACGGGAGGGTAGTAATGATACTGGAAAGGCAGAGGACGGGCACATGGGAGCATACGGGAGGGTAGTAATGATACTGGAAAGGCGGAGGACGGGCACACGGGAGCGTACGGGAGGGTAGTAATGATACTGGAAAGGCAGAGGACGGGCACACGGGAGCGTACGGGAGGGTAGTAATGATACTGGAAAGGTGGAGGACGGGAGCGTACGGGAGGGTAGTAATGATACTGGAAAGGCGGAGGATGGGCACATGGGAGCGTACGGGAGGGTAGTAATGATACTGGAAAGGCGGAGGATGGGCACATGGGAGCGTACGGGAGGATAGTAATGATACTGGAAAGGCAGAGGACGGGCACATGGGAGCGTACGGGAGGGTAGTAATGATACTGGAAAGGCAGAGGACGGGCACATGGGAGCGTACGGGAGGGTAGTAATGATACTGGAAAGGCAGAGGACGGGCACATGGGAGCGTACGGGAGGGTAGTAATGATACTGGAAAGGCGGAGGACGGGCACATGGGAGCGTACAGGAGGGTAGTAATGATACTGGAAAGGCAGAGGACGGGCACATGGGAGCGTACGGGAGGGTAGTAATGATACTGGAAAGGCAGAGGACGGGCACATGGGAGCGTACGGGAGGGTAGTAATGATACTGGAAAGGCAGAGGACGGGCACACGGGAGCGTACGGGAGGGTAGTAATGATACTGGAAAGGCAGAGGACGGGCACACGGGAGCGTACGGGAGGGTAGTAATGATACTGGAAAGGCAGAGGACGGGCACATGGGAGCATACGGGAGGGTAGTAATGATACTGGAAAGGCGGAGGACGGGCACATGGGAGCGTACGGGAGGGTAGTAATGATACTGGAAAGGCGGAGGACGGGCACATGGGAGCGAACGGGAGGGTAGTAATGATACTGGAAAGGCGGAGGACGGGCACACGGGAGCGTACGGGAGCGTAGTAATGATACTGGAAAGGCAGAGGACGGGCACATGGGAGCGTACGGGAGGATAGTAATGATACTGGAAAGGCGGAGGACGGGCACACGGGAGCGTACGGGAGGGTAGTAATGATACTGGAAAGGCGGAGGACGGGCACATGGGAGCGTACAGGAGGGTAGTAATGATACTGGAAAGGCAGAGGACGGGCACATGGGAGCGTACGGGAGGGTAGTAATGATACTGGAAAGGCAGAGGACGGGCACACGGGAGCGTACGGGAGGGTAGTAATGATACTGGAAAGGCAGAGGACGGGCACACGGGAGCGTACGGGAGGGTAGTAATGATACTGGAAAGGCAGAGGACGGGCACATGGGAGCATACGGGAGGGTAGTAATGATACTGGAAAGGCGGAGGACGGGCACATGGGAGCGTACGGGAGGGTAGTAATGATACTGGAAAGGCGGAGGACGGGCACATGGGAGCGTACGGGAGGGTAGTAATGAGGACGGGCACATGGGAGCGTACGGGAGCGTAGTAATGATACTGGAAAGGCAGAGGACGGGCACAGGGGAGCGTACGGTAGGGTAGTAATGATACTGGAAAGGCAGAGGACGGGCACATGGGAGCGTACGGGAGGATAGTAATGATACTGGAAAGGCAGAGGACGGGCACATGGGAGCGTACGGGAGGGTAGTAATGATACTGGAAAGGCAGAGGACGGGCACACGGGAGCGTACGGGAGGGTAGTAATAATACTGGAAAGGCAGAGGACGGGCACACGGGAGCGTACGGGAGGGTAGTAATAATACTGGAAAGGCGGAGGACGGGCACATGGGAGCGTACGGGAGGATAGTAATGATACTGGAAAGGCGGAGGACGGGCACACGGGAGCGTACGGGAGGGTAGTAATGATACTGGAAAGGCGGAGGACGGGCACACGGGAGCGTACGGGAGGGTAGTAATGATACTGGAAAGGCGGAGGACGGGCACACGGGAGCGTACGGGAGGGTAGTAATAATACTGGAAAGGCGGAGGACGGGCACACGGGAGCGTACGGGAGGGTAGTAATAATACTGGAAAGGCAGAGGACGGGCACATGGGAGCGTACGGGAGGATAGTAATGATACTGGAAAGGCAGAGGACGGGCACATGGGAGCGTACGGGAGGATAGTAATGATACTAGAAAGGCAGAGGACGGGCACATGGGAGCGTACGGGAGGGTAGTAATGATACTGGAAAGGCGGAGGACGGGCACATGGGAGCGTACAGGAGGATAGTAATGATACTGGAAAGGCAGAGGACGGGCACATGGGAGCGTACGGGAGGGTAGTAATGATACTGGAAAGGCAGAGGACGGGCACATGGGAGGGTACGGGAGGGTAGTAATACGGGAGGAGCCTACGGGAGCGTGGAGGAGCCTACGGGAGCGTGGAGGAGCCTATGGGAGCGTGGAGGAGCCTACGGGAGCGTAGAGGAGCCTACGGGAGCGTAGAGGAGCCTACGGCAGTAATTTATTTCTCCTTGTTCTTTGACAACTTTCAATTGTTCAGCCTGATAACGGCACCAACGCAGGTGAAAGGAGGAGGGCACATCTATCATTGTCAGAAGAGTCCTGTGTGGTGAGGGAGCTCTAGCACCTCTGCCATGGTTCGCCACCACTGCCCTATAGTCTCAGCTATGAAAATGTTTGATTTCTGGCCCTGGCTATCTAGCGCCCCGACCCCGGTGTCCAGAGGCCTAGCGCCCCTAGTGTCCAATGGCTCCGATAACCCGGTGGTCACATGGACCACTTCCTGCACAATCTGTGGAGAGGGTCCATGCATCTTCAGGGGGTACTCGGGTACGTGCCACGGGGGGACTCGGGTGCACATCGTGGGACACAAAAGGCTACAATAAACCCCCCATGATCCAGAGATGGAACGTGCTGGGGATGGAGCTGTGGACGATGATGGGGTCGGATCCTCCGCTCATCAGCTCCAGGAGCCGCGGGGACACAGCAGGGGCCGTATTTCAGGGCAGACACCGGTGATGACAAGGGACAATTTAGTGCCTGGGTTAGCTCCGCAGTCAGACATAGTGCGGTAATTACAGGCGCAGCCTCCTCCTCCCCAGATAAGGGACAACCTCAGGGGCTTTTTTTAGCCTCGGCTCCTTCCAAGGTCTAAGGAAACATCTGATGTCTTCACTCTCAGAGCGGCGCGTTCCTCCGCACTCCCAGAAGGAGCCGGGGCGATAATTAGGGGACAATCGGGGCTTCTGTGTTAATACATCACACACTGTAACAAACCTGCTGCGGGGGAGCGGTCAGTGGCTCCGGCACAGAGGATGATGGAGACATTTTAGATAAGAATTGCTTTTATAGTTGGATTTTCGGATGTCGGACATGTCAGATGATAGCGATGATGTAGGGAGAGAGCACCCACAATCCACCCTGAGCTGCACCCACAGCACCCAGACACCCGACTAGGCTCGTAGTAATGAGCCCCTGTGCCTGGGCGGTTCATGGCTCCTGAGCTGTGGCTTCTGTGGTCAGCCTGGGGTTAATTCGCACTATAGCGTGCATCACCGATGCCGAGGCGGCGGTTGCGTGTGTCATACGTCTTAGTCATGGAACATGCAGCAGCAGACAGGGGCGCAGCGCACACTGGTACAATTCACACCTCCCCGCTCCCAGCATGCCCATAAACTGCAGCCGGCAGAGCGGAGGAGCGGGGGGGCCATGGCGGGACCCTCACTGCTCCTGATTATGTGCCATTTCCTGACCTGTAAATCAGAACTTCCCTCATGAGCTGATCCACAAAACTGCAGGGCGGAGGGGGTTAATGGGCGGAAGTGCACAGAGCTCCACAAATTGTCCGTCTCCTAACCCACAATGCACCAGGCACCTGAAAACAGACCCAACAACAGCAGCAGAAAAGGGTCTATAGATTACTAACATACCTAGAGGATACTCTGCAGCCCATCACATAGACGGCTTTATTGTAAGAATCTGCTCAACACTAGGGGGAGCTCCCTGTATAATGTGTATGTAGTGATCTCCTCCTAGTGGTGGTGTATAATCTGTATGTAGTGATCTCCCCCTAGTGGTGGTGTATAATCTGTATGTAGTGATCTCCCCCTAGTGGTGGTGTATAATGTGTATGTAGTGATCTCCTCCTAGTGGTGGTGTATAATCTGTATGTAGTGATCTCCCCCTAGTGGTGGTGTATAATGTGTATGTAGTGATCTCTCCCTAGTGGTGGTGTATAATCTGTATGTAGTGATTTCCTCCTAGTGGAGGTGTATAATCTGTATGTAGTGATCTCCCCCTAGTGGTGGTGTATAATGTGTATGTAGTGATCTCCTCCTAGTGGTGGTGTATAATGTGTATGTAGTGATCTCCTCCTAGTGGTGGTGTATAATGTGTATGTAGTGATCTCCTCCTAGTGGTGGTGTATAATGTGTATGTAGTGATCTCTCCCTAGTGGTGGTGTATAATGTGTATGTAGTGATCTCCCCCTAGTGGTGGTGTATAATGTGTATGTAGTGATCTCTCCCTAGTGGTGGTGTATAATGTGTATGTAGTGATCTCCCCCTAGTGGTGGTGTATAATGTGTATGTAGTGATCTCCTCCTAGTGGTGGTGTATAATCTGTATGTAGTGATCTCCTCCTAGTGGTGGTGTATAATCTGTATGTAGTGATCTCCTCCTAGTGGTGGTGTATAATGTGTATGTAGTGATCTCCTCCTAGTGGTGGTGTATAATGTGTATGTAGTGAGCTCCTCCTAGTGGTGGTGTATAATCTGTATGTAGTGATCTCCTCCTAGTGGTGGTGTATAATGTGTATGTAGTGATCTCCTCCTAGTGGTGGTGTATAATCTGTATGTAGTGATCTCCTCCTAGTGGTGGTGTATAATGTGTATGTAGTGATCTCCCCCTAGTGGTGATGTATAATGTGTATGTAGTGATCTCCCCCTAGTGGTGGTGTATAATGTGTATGTAGTGATCTCCCCCTAGTGGTGGTGTATAATGTGTATGTAGTGATCTCCTCCTAGTGGTGGTGTATAATCTGTATGTAGTGATCTCCCCCTAGTGGTGGTGTATAATGTGTATGTAGTGATCTCCCCCTAGTGGTGGTGTATAATGTGTATGTAGTGATCTCCCCCTAGTGGTGGTGTATAATGTGTATGTAGTGAGCTCCCCCTAGTGGTGGTGTATAATGTGTATGTAGTGATCTCCCCCTAGTGGTGGTGTATAATCTGTATGTAGTGATCTCCTCCTAGTGGTGGTGTATAATGTGTATGTAGTGATCTCCTCCTAGTGGTGGTGTATAATGTGTATGTAGTGATCTCCCCCTAGTGGTGGTGTATAATGTGTATGTAGTGATCTCCCCCTAGTGGTGGTGTATAATCTGTATGTAGTGATCTCCTCCTAGTGGTGGTGTATAATGTGTATGTAGTGATCTCCTCCTAGTGGTGGTGTATAATGTGTATGTAGTGATCTCCCCCTAGTGGTGGTGTATAATGTGTATGTAGTGATCTCCTCCTAGTGGTGGTGTATAATGTGTATGTAGTGATCTCCTCCTAGTGGTGGTGTATAATATGTATGTAGTGAGCTCCTCCTAGTGGTGGTGTATAATGTGTATGTAGTGATCTCCCCCTAGTGGTGGAGTATAATGTGTATGTAGTGATCTCCTCCTAGTGGTGGTGTATAATCTGTATGTAGTGATCTCCTCCTAGTGGTGGTGTATAATCTGTATGTAGTGATCTCCTCCTAGTGGTGGTGTATAATCTGTATGTAGTGATCTCCCCCTAGTGGTGGTGTATAATGTGTATGTAGTGATCTCCCCCTAGTGGTGGTGTATAATGTGCATGTAGTGATCTCCTCCTAGTGGTGGTGTATAATGTGTATGTAGTGATCTCCTCCTAGTGGTGGTGTATAATGTGTATGTAGTGATCTCTCCCTAGTGGTGGTGTATAATCTGTATGTAGTGATCTCCTCCTAGTGGTGGTGTATAATGTGTATGTAGTGATCTCCCCCTAGTGGTGGTGTATAATGTGTATGTAGTGAGCTCCCCCTAGTGGTGGTGTATAATCTGTATGTAGTGATCTCCCCCTAGTGGTGGTGTATAATGTGCATGTAGTGATCTCCCCCTAGTGGTGGTGTATAATCTGTATGTAGTGAGCTCCCCCTAGTGGTGGTGTATAATCTGTATGTAGTGATCTCCCCCTAGTGGTGGGGTATAATCTGTATGTAGTGATCTCCCCCTAGTGGTGGTGTATAATCTGTATGTAGTGATCTCCTCCTAGTGGTGGTGTATAATGTGTATGTAGTGATCTCCCCCTAGTGGTGGTGTATAATGTGTATGTAGTGATCTCCCCCTAGTGGTGGTGTATAATGTGTATGTAGTTATCTCCCCCTAGTGGTGGTGTATAATCTGTATGTAGTGATCTCCCCCTAGTGGTGGTGTATAATGTGTATGTAGTGATCTCCCCCTAGTGGTGGTGTATAATGTGTATGTAGTGATCTCCTCCTAGTGGTGGTGTATAATGTGTATGTAGTGATCTCCTCCTGGTGGTGGTGTATAATCTGTATGTAGTGATCTCCCCCTGGTGGAGGTGTATAATGTGCATGTAGTGATCTCCTCCTAGTGGTGGTGTATAATCTGTATGTAGTGATCTCCTCCTAGTGGTGGTGTATAATCTGTATGTAGTGATCTCCTCCTAGTGGTGGTGTATAATGTGTATGTAGTGAGCTCCCCCTAGTGGTGGTGTATAATCTGTATGTAGTAATCTCCTCCTAGTGGTGGTGTATAATCTGTATGTAGTGATCTCCCCCTAGTGGTGGTGTATAATGTGTATGTAGTGATCTCCTCCTAGTGGTGGTGTATAATGTGTATGTAGTGATCTCCCCCTAGTGGTGGTGTATAATGTGTATGTAGTGATCTCCCCCTAGTGGTGGTGTATAATCTGTATGTAGTGATCTCCCATTAGTGGTGGTGTATATTCTGTATGTAGTGATCTCCCCCTAGTGGTGGTGTATAATCTGTATGTAGTGATCTCCTCCTAGTGGTGGTGTATAATGTGTATGTAGTGATCTCCCCCTAGTGGTGGTGTATAATGTGTATGTAGTGATCTCCTCCTAGTGGTGGTGTATAATGTGTATGTAGTGAGCTCCCCCTAGTGGTGGTGTATAATCTGTATGTAGTAATCTCCTCCTAGTGGTGGTGTGTAATCTGTATGTAGTGAGCTCCCCCTAGTGGAGGTGTATAATCTGTATGTAGTGATCTCCCCCTAGTGGAGGTGTATAATCTGTATGTAGTGATCTCCCCCTAGTGGTGGTGTATAATGTGTATGTAGTGATCTCCTCCTAGTGGTGGTGTATAATGTGTATGTAGTGAGCTCCCCCTAGTGGTGGTGTATAATGTGTATGTAGTGATCTCCTCCTAGTGGTGGTGTATAATGTGTATGTAGTGATCTCCCCCTAGTGGTGGTGTATAATGTGTATGTAGTGATCTCCCCCTAGTGGTGGTGTATAATGTGTATGTAGTGATCTCCCCCTAGTGGTGGTGTATAATGTGTATGTAGTGATCTCCCCCTAGTGGTGGTGTATAATGTGTATGTAGTGATCTCCTCCTAGTGGTGGTGTATAATGTGTATGTAGTGAGCTCCTCCTAGTGGTGGTGTATAATGTGTATGTAATGATCTCCCCCTAGTGGTGGTGTATAATGTGTATGTAGTGATCTCCTCCTAGTGGTGGTGTATAATGTGTATGTAATGATCTCCCCCTAGTGGTGGTGTATAATGTGTATGTAGTGATCTCCTCCTAGTGGTGGTGTATAATCTGTATGTAGTGATCTCCCCCTAGTGGTGGTGTATAATCTGTATGTAGTGATCTCCCCCTAGTGGTGGTGTATAATGTGTATGTAGTGATCTCCCCCTAGTGGTGGTGTATAATGTGTATGTAGTGATCTCCCCCTAGTGGTGGTGTATAATGTGTATGTAGTGATTTCCCCCTAGTGGTGGTGTATAATGTGTATGTAGTGATCTCCCCCTAGTGGTGGTGTATAATCTGTATGTAGTGATCTCCCCCTAGTGGTGGTGTATAATGTGTATGTAGTGATCTCCTCCTAGTGGTGGTGTATAATGTGTATGTAGTGATCTCTCCCTAGTGGTGGTGTATAATGTGTATGTAGTGATCTCCCCCAAGTGGTGGTGTATAATGTGTATGTAGTGATCTCCTCCTAGTGGTGGTGTATAATCTGTATGTAGTGAGCTCCCCCTAGTGGTGGTGTATAATGTGTATGTAGTGATCTCCTCCTAGTGGTGGTGTATAATCTGTATGTAGTGATCTCCCCCTAGTGGTGGTGTATAATGTGTATGTAGTGATCTCCTCCTAGTGGTGGTGTATAATGTGTATGTAGTGATCTCCCCTAGTGGTGGTGTATAATGTGTATGTAGTGATCTCCCCCTAGTGGTGGTGTATAATGTGTATGTAGTGATCTCCCCCTAGTGGTGGTGTATAATGTGTATGTAGTGATCCCCCCTAGTGGTGGTGTATAATGTGTATGTAGTGATCTCCTCCTAGTGGTGGTGTATAATCTGTATGTAGTGATCTCCCCCTAGTGGTGGTGTATAATGTGTATGTAGTGATCTCCTCCTAGTGGTGGTGTATAATGTGTATGTAGTGATCTCCCCTAGTGGTGGTGTATAATGTGTATGTAGTGATCTCCCCCTAGTGGTGGTGTATAATGTGTATGTAGTGATCTCCTCCTAGTGGTGATGTATAATCTGTATGTAGGGATCTACTCCTAGTGGTGGTGTATAATCTGTATGTAGTGATCTTCCCCTAGTGGTGGTGTATAATGTGTATGTAGTGATCTCCCCCTAGTGGTGGTGTATAATGTGTATGTAGTGATCTCCTCCTAGTGGTGGTGTATAATCTGTATGTAGTGATCTCCTCCTAGTGGTGGTGTATAATCAGTATGTAGTGATCTCCCCCTAGTGGTGGTGTATAATGTGTATGTAGTGATCTCCTCCTAGTGGTGGTGTATAATGTGTATGTAGTGATCTCCCCCTAGTGGTGGTGTATAATGTGTATGTAGTGATCTCCCCCTAGTGGTGGTGTATAATGTGTATGTAATGATCTCCTCCTAGTGGTGGTGTATAATCTGTATGTAGTGATCTCCCCCTAGTGGTGGTTTATAATGTGTATGTAGTGATCTCCCCCTAGTGGTGGTGTATAATCTGTATGTAGTGGTCTCCTCCTAGTGGTGGTGTATAATCTGTATGTAGTGATCTCCCCCTAGTGGTGGTGTATAATGTGTATGTAGTGATCTCCCCCTAGTGGTGGTGTATAATGTGTATGTAGTGATCTCCCCCTAGTGGTGGTGTATAATGTGTATGTAGTGATCTCCCCCTAGTGGTGGTGTATAATGTGTATGTAGTGATCTCCCCCTAGTGGTGGTGTATAATGTGTATGTAGTGACCTCCCCCTAGTGGTGGTGTATAATGTGTATGTAGTGATCTCCCCCTAGTGGTGGTGTATAATCTGTATGTAGTGATCTCCCCCTAGTGGTGGTGTATAATCTGTATGTAGTGATCTCCCCCTAGTGGTGGTGTATAATGTGTATGTAGTGATTTCCCCCTAGTGGTGGTGTATAATGTGTATGTAGTGATCTCCCCCTAGTGGTGGTGTACAATCTGTATGTAGTGATTTCCCCCTAGTGGTGGTGTATAATCTGTATGTAGTGAGTTCCCCCTAGTGGTGGTGTATAATGTGTATGTAGTGATCTCCCCCTAGTGGTGGTGTATAATGTGTATGTAGTGATCTCCTCCTAGTGGTGGTGTATAATCTGTATGTAGTGATCTCCTCCTAGTGGTGGTGTATAATGTGTATGTAGTGATCTCCTCCTAGTGGTGGTGTATAATCTGTATGTAGTGACCTCCCCCTAGTGGTGGTGTATAATCTGTATGTAGTGACCTCCTCCTAGTGGTGGTGTATAATGTGTATATAGTGATCTCCTCCTAGTGGTGGTGTATAATGTGTATGTAGTAATCTCCTCCTAGTGGTGGTGTATAATGTGTATGTAGTGATCTCCCCCTAGTGGTGGTGTATAATGTGTATGTAGTGTTCTCCCCCTAGTGGTGGTGTATAATGTGTATGTAGTGATCTCCCCCTAGTGGTGGTGTATAATGTGTATGTAGTGATCTCCTCCTAGTGGTGGTGTATAATGTGTATGTAGTGATCTCCTCCTAGTGGTGGTGTATAATCTGTATGTAGTGACCTCCCCCTAGTGGTGGTGTATAATCTGTATGTAGTGACCTCCTCCTAGTGGTGGTGTATAATGTGTATATAGTGATCTCCTCCTAGTGGTGGTGTATAATGTGTATGTAGTAATCTCCTCCTAGTGGTGGTGTATAATGTGTATGTAGTGATCTCCCCCTAGTGGTGGTGTATAATGTGTATGTAGTGATCTCCCCCTAGTGGTGGTGTATAATGTGTATGTAGTGATCTCCCCCTAGTGGTGGTGTATAATGTGTATGTAGTGATCTCCTCCTAGTGGTGGTGTATAATGTGTATGTAGTGATCTCCCCCTAGTGGTGGTGTATAATGTGTATGTAGTGATCTCCCCCTAGTGGTGGTGTATAATGTGTATGTAGTGACCTCCCCCTAGTGGTGGTGTATAATCTGTATGTAGTGATCTCCCCCTAGTGGTGGTGTATAATGTGTATGTAGTGATCTCCCCCTAGTGGTGGTGTATAATGTATATGTAGTGATCTCCCCCTAGTGGTGGTGTATAATGTGTATGTAGTGATCTCCTCCTAGTGGTGGTGTATAATGTGTATGTAGTGATCTCCCCCTAGTGGTGGTGTATAATCTGTATGTAGTGATCTCCCCCTAGTGGTGGTGTATAATCTGTATGTAGTGATCTCCTCCTAGTGGTGGTGTATAATGTGTATGTAGTGATCTCCCCCTAGTGGTGGTGTATAATGTGTATGTAGTGATCTCCTCCTAGTGGTGGTGTATAATGTGTATGTAGTGATCTCCTCCTAGTGGTGGTGTATAATGTGTATGTAGTGATCTCCCCCTAGTGGTGGTGTATAATCTGTATGTAGTGATCTCCCCCTAGTGGTGGTGTATAATGTGTATGTAGTGATCACCCCCTAGTGGTGGTGTATAATGTGTATGTAGTGATCTCCCCCTAGTGGTGGTGTATAATGTGTATGTAGTGATCTCCTCCTAGTGGTGGTGTATAATGTGTATGTAGTGATCTCCCCCTAGTGGTGGTGTATAATCTGTATGTAGTGATCTCCCCCTAGTGGTGGTGTATAATCTGTATGTAGTGATCTCCTCCTAGTGGTGGTGTATAATGTGTATGTAGTGATCTCCCCCTAGTGGTGGTGTATAATGTGTATGTAGTGATCTCCCCCTAGTGGTGGTGTATAATGTGTATGTAGTGATCTCTCCCTAGTGGTGGTGTATAATCTGTATGTAGTGATCTCCCCCTAGTGGTGTTGTATAATGTGTATGTAGTGATCTCCTCCTAGTGGTGGTGTATAATGTGTATGTAGTGATCTCCCCCTAGTGGTGATGTATAATGTGTATGTAGTGAGCTCCCCCTAGTGGTGGTGTATAATGTGTATGTAGTGATCTCTCCCTAGTGGTTGTGTATAATGTGTATGTAGTGATCTCCTCCTAGTGGTGATGTATAATGTGTATGTAGTGATCTCCCCCTAGTGGTGGTGTATAATCTGTACATAGTGATCTCCCCCTAGTGGTGGTGTATAATGTGTATGTAGTGATCTCCCCCTAGTGGTGGTGTATAATCTGTATGTAGTGAGCTCCCCCTAGTGGTGGTGTATAATGTGTATGTAGTGATCTCCTCCTAGTGGTGGTGTATAGTCTGTATGTAGTTAGCTCCCCCTAGTGGTGGTGTATAATGTGTATGTAGTGATCTCCCCCTAGTGGTGGTGTATATTGTGTATGTAGTGATCTCCCCCTAGTGGTGGTGTATAATGTGTATGTAGTGATCTCCCCCTAGTGGTGGTGTATAATGTGTATGTAGTGATCTCCCCCTAGTGGTGGTGTATAATCTGTATGTAGTGATCTCCCCCTAGTGGTGGTGTATAATCTGTATGTAGTGATCTCCTCCTATGGAGGGTTATGCATGGTCTGGGAGCAGCTTGCTGTCCCTGCCTACTTGCCGCGGCAGGAGTTGCTCCCTTCCTGCACAAAAGTTCAGAGACAAAGACAAGACAATAGAAACAGTGAGGGATGGTCTCCAAATACGGGTCAGAACCAAAAGGATAATGAGGTACAAAATCACAAGGCAAAAGGATAGTCAGGAATAGAAGCAAACGGGTCACAGATACCAGAATACAGATGACACAATAACACACAAGCTCAATAAGTGCTAAGACTACAGCAGGCAAAGAGTCCTGGTCCGGAGGATGATCGGATCAGTTCTCTGACATCAGACATCATCGTTACACAGAGGCTCCATCTCCACATTTATTTACATTCGGCAGAAATGGAAAAGGCCCTTCTAGGGGACAGGCGCTCACAGAGGCCCCAAAATGAAAGGATAGAACAGGATCTCCCACACGTGGTCCGGACTCTGCTCCAGAACCAACAGCCCAGAACATCCAGGGATTATAGCGGGGGAGCAATGCCCCCCACCAGAGTGTCACAGGACTGACCTGGAAGGAGAAACATTGTCACATCACAGACCCCCAACAGGAAGGTACTACAACCCTCAACAAACTTATCAAGGGCCAAACTGGAGCAAAGCGACGCTCACTATTTTCCTACAGATTGCGCCCCCATCACAGGTCTTCTACGTGTCCCCGCCACAAAACTGGAGATACAGACAGAGGAAAAACAGCTGGAGTAGACACAACAAAGGTTCACATTTGCAACAATGTTTCTTACTGCCTGGTGCAAGTATAAAGACAAGATTCTTATCTTTAAAAAGACACCAGCAGCAGATTGCTAGGTGCTACAGAGCCAAATACAGGGACGTCTGAAGTGATTCTCCTCCTGCAGCCTCTAAACTTGACTAATCTCGCGTAAATGTGACTCTTCTCTGCTCAGTAAGGCTTTACTGACGCAGAGGAAAACATTTTATGTTACGCAGATTCAACAATTAAGGCAGAAAATGTTTATTAAAAACAAAGTGAGATGCTGCTGGGTGCAGTGATTGTGATGTGTTGGTTACATGCACGCTGCTACAGCATCTACATAGTGTTATATCCTCCACATCACAATCACTGCTCCCAGCAGCCTCCTCTGCATATAAGGTTACATGCACGCTGCTGCAGCATCTACATAGTGTTATATCCTCCACATCACAATCACTGCTCCCAACAGCCTCCTCTACATATAAGGTTACATGCACGCTGCTGCAGCATCTACATAGTGTTATACCCCCACACATCACAATCACTGCTCCCAACAGCCTCCTCTATATATAAGGTTACATGCACGCTGCTGCAGCATCTACATAGTGTTATACCCTCCACACATCACAATCACTGCACCCAGCAGCCTCCTCTACATATAAGGTTACATGCACGCTGCTGCATCATCTACATAGTGTTATAACCTCCACATCACAATCACTGCTCCCAGCAGTCTCCTCTACATATAAGGTTACATGCACGCTGCTGCAGCATCTACATAGTGTTATCCCCCCACACATCACAATCACTGCTCCCAGCAGTCTCCTCTACATATAAGGTTACATGCACGCTGCTGCAGCATCTACATAGTGTTATACCCCCACACATCACAATCACTGCTCCCAGCAGCCTCCTCTACATATAAGGTTACATGCACGCTGCTGCAGCATCTACATAGTGTTATACCCTCCACATCACAATCACTGCTCCCAGCAGTCTCCTCTACATATAAGGTTACATGCACGCTGCTGCAGCATCTACATAGTGTTATATCCCCAACACATCACAATCACTGCTACCAGCAGCCTCCTCTACATATAAGGTTACATGCACGCTGCTGCAGCATCTACATAGTATTATACCCTCCACATCACAATCACTGCTCCCAGCAGCCTCCTCTTCATATAAGGTTACATGCACGCTGCTGCAGCATCTACATAGTGTTATATCCTCCACATCACAATCACTGCACCCAACAGCCTCCTCTACATATAAGGTTACATGCACGCTGCTGCAGCATCTGCATAGTATTATACCCCCACACATCACAATCACTGTATCCAGCAGCCTCCTCTATATATAAGGTTACATGCACGCTGCTGCAGCATCTACATAGTGTTATACCCTCCACATCACAATCACTGCTCCCAGCAGCCTCCTCTACATATAAGGTTACATGCACGCTGCTGCAGCATCTACATAGTGTTATATCCTCCACATCACAATCACTGCACCCAGCAGCCTCCTCTACATATAAGGTTACATGCACGCTGCTGCAGCATCTACATAGTGTTATACCCCCACACATCACAATCACTGCTCCCAGCAGCCTCCTCTACATATAAGGTTACATGCACGCTGCTGCAGCATCTACATAGTGTTATATCCTCCACATCACAATCACTGCACCCAGCAGCCTCCCCTACATATAAGGTTACATGCACGCTGCTGCAGCATCTACATAGTGTTATATCCCGACACATCACAATCACTGCACCCAGCAGCCTCCTCTACATATAAGGTTACATGCACGCTGCTGCAGCATCTACATAGTATTATACCCCCACACATCACAATCACTGCTCCCAGCAGCCTCCTCTACATATAAGGTTACATGCACGCTGCTGCTGCATCTACGTAGTGTTATACCCTCCACATCACAATCACTGCACCCAGCAGCCTCCTCTACATATAAGGTTACATGCACGCTGCTGCAGCATCTACATAGTGTTATACCCTCCACACATCACAACCACTGCACCCAGCAGCCTCCTCTACATATAAGGTTACATGCACGCTGCTGCAGCATCTACATAGTGTTATACCCTCCACATCACAATCACTGCTCCCAGCAGCCTCCTCTACATATAAGGTTACATGCACGCTGCTGCAGCATCTACATAGTGTTATACCACCACACATCACAACCACTGCACCCAGCAGCCTCCTCTACATATAAGGTTACATGCACGCTGCTGCAGCATCTACATAGTGTTATACCCCCACACATCACAATCACTGTTCCCAGCAGCCTCCTCTACATATAAGGGTACATGCACGCTGCTGCAGCATCTACATAGTATTATATCCCCAACACATCACAATCACTGCTCCCAGCAGCCTCCTCTACATATAAGGTTACATGCACGCTGCTGCAGCATCTACATAGTGTTATATCCTCCACATCACAATCACTGCTCCCAGCAGCCTCCTCTACATATAAGGTTACATGCACGCTGCTGCAGCATCTACATAGTATTATACCCTCCACATCACAATCACTACTCCCAGCAGCCTCCTCTACATATAAGGTTACATGCACGCTGCTGCAGCATCTACATAGTGTTATACCCCCACACATCACAATCACTGCTCCCAGCAGCCTCCTCTACATATAAGGTTACATGCACGCTGCTGCAGCATCTACATAGTGTTATACCCCCACACATCACAATCACTGCTCCCAGCAGCCTCCTCTACATATAAGGTTACATGCACGCTGCTGCAGCATATGCATAGTGTTATACCCCCACACATCACAATCACTGCACCCAGCAGCCTCCTCTACATATAAGGTTACATGCACGCTGCTGCAGCATCTACATAGTGTTATACCCTCCACATCACAATCACTGCTCCCAGCAGCCTCCTCTACATATAAGGTTACATGCACGCTGCTGCAGCATCTACATAGTGTTATACCCTCCACATCACAATCACTGCACCCAGCAGCCTCCTCTACATATAAGGTTACATGCACGCTGCTGCTGCAGCATCTACATAGTATTATACCCTCCACATCACAATCACTGCTCCCAGCAGCCTCCTCTACATATAAGGTTACATGCACGCTGCTGCAGCATCTACATAGTATTATACCCTCCACATCACAATCACTGCTCCCAGCAGCCTCCTCTACATATAAGGTTACATGCACGCTGCTGCAGCATCTACATAGTGTTATACCCCCACACATCACAATCACTGCTCCCAGCAGCCTCCTTTACATATAAGGTTACATGCACGCTGCTGCAGCATCTACATAGTGTTATACCCCCACACATCACAATCACTGCTCCCAGCAGCCTCCTCTACATATAAGGTTACATGCACGCTGCTGCAGCATATGCATAGTGTTATACCCCCACACATCACAATCACTGCACCCAGCAGCCTCCTCTACATATAAGGTTACATGCACGCTGCTGCAGCATCTACATAGTGTTATACCCTCCACATCACAATCACTGCTCCCAGCAGCCTCCTCTACATATAAGGTTACATGCACGCTGCTGCAGCATCTACATAGTGTTATACCCCCACACATCACAACCACTGCACCCAGCAGCCTCCTCTACATATAAGGTTACATGCACGCTGCTGCAGCATCTACATAGTGTTATACCCTCCACATCACAATCACTGCACCCAGCAGCATCCTGTACATATAAGGTTATATGCACGCTGCTGCAGCATCTACATAGTGTTATACCCCCACACATCACAATCACTGCTCCCAGCAGCCTCCTCTACATAGAAGGTTACATGCACGCTGCTGCAGCATCTACATAGTATTATACCCTCCACATCACAATCACTGCTCCCAGCAGCCTCCTCTACATATAAGGTTACATGCACGCTGCTGCAGCATCTACATAGTATTATACCCTCCACATCACAATCACTGCTCCCAGCAGCCTCCTCTACATATAAGGTTACATGCACGCTGCTGCAGCATCTACATAGTGTTATACCCCCACACATCACAATAACTGCTCCCAGCAGCCTCCTCTACATATAAGGTTACATGCACGCTGCTGCAGCATCTACATAGTGTTATACCCTCCACATCACAATCACTGCTCCCAGCAGCCTCCTCTACATATAAGGTTACATGCACGCTGCTGCAGCATCTACATAGTGTTATACCCTCCACATCACAATCACTGCTCCCAGCAGCCTCCTCTACATATAAGGTTACATGCACGCTGCTGCAGCATCTACATAGTGTTATACCCCCACACATCACAATCACTGCACCCAGCAGCCTCCTCTACATATAAGGTTACATGCACGCTGCTGCAGCATCTACATAGTGTTATATCCCCACACATCACAATCACTGCACCCAGCAGACTCCTCTACATATAAGGTTACATGCACGCTGCTGCAGCATCTACATAGTGTTATACCCTCCACATCACAATCACTGCTCCCAGCAGCCTCCTCTACATATAAGGTTACATGCACGCTGCTGCAGCATCTACATAGTATTATACCCTCCACATCACAATCACTGCTCCCAGCAGCCTCCTCTATATATAAGGTTACATGCACGCTGCTGCAGCATCTACATAGTGTTATACCCTCCACATCACAATCACTGCTCCCAGCAGCCTCCTCTACATATAAGGTTACATGCACGCTGCTGCAGCATCTACATAGTATTATACCCTCCACATCACAATCACTGCTCCCAGCAGCCTCCTCTACATATAAGGTTACATGCACGCTGCTGCAGCATCTACATAGTGTTATACCCTCCACATCACAATCACTGCTCCCAGCAGCCTCCTCTACATATAAGGTTACATGCACGCTGCTGCAGCATCTACATAGTGTTATATCCCCACACATCACAATCACTGCACCCAGCAGCCTTCTCTACATATAAGGTTACATGCACGCTGCTGCAGCTTCTACATAGTATTATACCCTCCACATCACAATCACTGCACCCAGCAGCCTCCTCTACATATAAGGTTACATGCACGCTGCTGCAGCATCTACATAGTGTTATACCCCCCAACATCACAATCACTGCACCCAACAGCCTCCTCTACATATAAGGTTACATGCACGCTGCTGCAGCATCTACATAGTGTTATACCCTCCACATCACAATCACTGCTCCCAGCAGCCTCCTCTACATATAAGGGTACATGCACGCTGCTGCAGCATCTACATAGTATTATATCCCCACACATCACAATCACTGCTCCCAGCAGCCTCCTCTACATATAAGGTTACATGCACGCTGCTGCAGCATCTACATAGTGTTATACCACCACACATCACAATCACTGTACCCAGCAGCCTCCTCTACATATAAGGTTACATGCACGCTGCTGCAGCATCTACATAGTGTTATACCCTCCACATCACAATCACTGCACCCAGCAGCCTCCTCTACATATAAGGTTACATGCACGCTGCTGCAGCATCTACATAGTGTTATACCCCCACACATCACAATCACTGCTCCCAGCAGCCTCCTCTACATAGAAGGTTACATGCACGCTGCTGCAGCATCTACGTAGTGTTATACCCTCCACTTCACAATCACTGCTCCCAGCAGCCTCCTCTACTTATAAGGTTACATGCACGCTGCTGCAGCATCTACATAGTGTTATACCACCACACATCACAATCACTGCTCCCAGCAGCCTCCTCTACATATAAGGTTACATGCACGCTGCTGCAGCATCTACATAGTGTTATACGCTCCACATCACAATCACTGCTCCCAGCAGCCTCCTCTACATAGAAGGTTACATGCACGCTGCTGCAGCATCTACGTAGTGTTATACCCTCCACTTCACAATCACTGCTCCCAGCAGCCTCCTCTACTTATAAGGTTACATGCACGCTGCTGCAGCATCTACATAGTGTTATACGCTCCACATCACAATCACTGCTCCCAGCAGCCTCCTCTACATATAAGGTTACATGCACGCTGCAGCATCTACATAGTGTTATACCCCCACACATCACAATCACTGCTCCCAGCAGCCTCCTCTACATATAAGGTTACATGCACGCTGCTGCAGCATCTACATAGTGTTATACCCTAACACATCACAATCACTGCACCCAGCAGCCTCCTCTACATATAAGGTTACATGCACGCTGCTGCAGCATCTACATAGTGTTATACCCCCACACATTACAATCACTGCTCCCAGCAGCCTCCTCTACATATAAGGTTACATGCACGCTGCTGCAGCATCTACATAGTATTATATCCCCACACATCACAATCACTGCTCCCAGCAGCCTCCTCTACATATAAGGTTACATGCACGCTGCTGCAGCATCTACATAGTGTTATACCCCCACACATCACAATCACTGCACCCAGCAGCCTCCTCTACATATAAGGTTACATGCACGCTGCTGCAGCATCTACATAGTGTTATACCCTCCACATCACAATCACTGCACCCAGCAGCCTCCTCTACATATAAGGTTACATGCATGCTGCTGCAGCATCTACATAGTGTTATACCCTCCACATCACAATCACTGCTCCCAGCAGCCTCCTCTACATATAAGGTTACATGCACGCTGCTGCAGCATCTACATAGTGTTATACCACCACACATCACAATCACTGCACCCAGCAGCCTCCTCTACATATAAGGTTACATGCACGCTGCTGCAGCATCTACATAGTGTTATACCACCACACTTCACAATCACTGCTCCCAGCAGCCTCCTCTACATATAAGGGTACATGCACGCTGCTGCAGCATCTACATAGTGTCATACCCTCCACATCACAATCACTGCTCCCAGCAGCCTCCTCTACATATAAGGTTACATGCACGCTGCTGCAGCATCTACATAGTGTTATACCCTCCACATCACCATCACTGCTCACAGCAGCCTCCTCTACATATAAGGGTACATGCACGCTGCTGCAGTATCTACATAGTGTTATACCCCCACACATCACAATCACTGCACCCAGCAGCCTCCTCTACATATAAGGTTACATGCACGCTGCTGCAGCATCTACATAGTGTTATACCCCCACACATCACAATCACTGCTCCCAGCAGCCTCCTCTACATATAAGGTTACATGCACGCTGCTGCAGCATCTACATAGTATTATACCCTCCACATCACAATCACTGCACCCAGCAGCCTCCTCTACATATAAGGTTACATGCACGCTGCTGCAGCATCTACATAGTGTTATACCCCCACACATCACAATCACTGCTCCCAGCAGCCTCCTCTACATATAAGGTTACATGCACGCTGCTGCAGCATCTACATAGTGTTATACCCCCACACATCACAATCACTGCTCCCAGCAGCCTCCTCTACATATAAGGTTACATGCACACTGCTGCAGCATCTACATAGTGTTATACCCTCCACATCACAATCACTGCTCCCAGCAGCCTCCTCTACATATAAGGTTACATGCACGCTGCTGCAGCATCTACATAGTGTTATACCCCACACATCACAATCACTGCTCCCAGCAGCCTCCTCTACATATAAGGTTACATGCACGCTGCTGCAGCATCTACATAGTGTTATACCACCACACATCACAATCACTGCTCCCAGCAGTCTCCTCTACATATAAGGTTACATGCACGCTGCTGCAACATCTACATAGTGTTATACCACCACACATCACAATCACTGTACCCAGCAGCCTTCTCTACATATAACACTGTGTAGATGCTGCAGCAGCGTGCATGTAACCTTAGCAGTATTATGGGTGCAGTTCTGGGTATGACAGGAGTAGAGGTGGTGAAGTAGTAGTATTATTGGTGCAGCTCTGGGTGTGACTGGAGTAGGGGGTTTAGAGTAGCAGTATAAAAGATCCAGCTCCGGGTGTAACTGAAGTATAGGTGGTGGAGTAGCAGTATAATGGATGCAGCTCTGGGTGTGACTGGAGTATAGTTGGTGGAGTAGCAGTATAACGGATGCAGCTCTGGCTGTGACTGGAGTATAGGTGGTGGAGTAGCAGTATAACGGATGCAGCTCTGGGTGTGACTGGAGTATAGCCGGTGGAGTAGCAGTGTTATAGGTGCAGCTCTGGGTGTGACTGGAGTAGAGGCTGTAGAGTAGCAGTAATATGGATACAGCTCTTGGTGTGACTGGAGTAGAGGCTGTAAAGTAGCAGTATAATGGGTGCAGCTCTGGGTATGACAGGAGTAGAGGTGGTGAAGTAGTAGTATTATTGGTGCAGCTCTGGGTGTGACTGGAGTAGAGGGTTTAGAGTAGCAGTATAAAAGATCCAGCTCCGGGTGTAACTGAAGTATAGGTGGTGGAGTAGCAGTATAATGGATGCAGCTCTGGCTGTGACTGGAGTATAGGTGGTGGAGTAGCAGTATAACGGATGCAGCTCTGGGTGTGACTGGAGTATAGGTGGTGGAGTAGCAGTATAACGGATGCAGCTCTGGCTGTGACTGGAGTATAGGTGGTGGAGTAGCAGTATAACGGATGCAGCTCTGGGTGTGACTGGAGTATAGCCGGTGGAGTAGCAGTGTTATAGGTGCAGCTCTGGGTGTGACTGGAGTAGAGGCTGTAGAGTAGCAGTAATATGGATACAGCTCTTGGTGTGACTGGAGTAGAGGCTGTAAAATAGCAGTATAATGGGTGCAGCTCTGGCTGTGACTGGAGTAGAGGCTGTAGAGTAGCAGTATTATGGGTGCAGCTCTGGCTGTGACTGGAGTAGAGACTGTAGAGTAGCAGTGTTATAGGTGCAGCTCTGGGTGTGACTGGAGTAGAGGCTGTAGAGTAGCAGTAATATGGAAACAGCTCTGGGTGTGACTGGAGTAGAGTCTGTAGAGTAGCAGTATTATGGGTGCAGCTCTGGCTGTGACTGGAGTAGAGGCTGTAGAGTAGCAGTATTATGGGTGCAGCTCTGGCTGTGACTGGAGTAGAGGCTGTACAGTATCAGTATTATGGATGCAGCTCTGGCTGTGACTGGAGTAGAGGCTGTACAGTATCAGTATTATAGGTGCAGCTCTGGCTGTGACTGGAGTAGAGGCTGTACAGTATCAATATTATGGGTGCAGCTCTGGCTGTGACTGGAGTAGAGGCTGTGGAGTATCAGTATTATGGGTGCAGCTCTGGCTGTGACTGGAGTAGAGGCTGTACAGTCTCAGTATTATTGGTGCAGCTCTGGCTGTGACTGGAGTAGAGGCTGTACAGTATCAGTATTATAGGTGCAGCTCTGGCTGTGACTGGAGTAGAGGCTGTACAGTATCAGTATTATAGGTGCAGCTCTGGCTGTGACTGGAGTAGAGGCTGCACAGTATCAGTATTATAGATGCATCTCTGGCTGTGACTGGAGTAGAGGCTGTGGAGTATCAGTATTAATGGTGCAGCTCTGGCTGTGACTGGAGTAGAGGCTGTACAGTATCAGTATTATAGGTGCAGCTCTGGGTGTGACTGGAGTAGAAGCTGTAGAGTAGCAGTATTATGGGTGCAGCTCTTGGTGTGACTGGAGTAGAGGCTGTACAGTATCAGTATTATAGGTGCAGCTCTGGCTGTGACTGGAGTAGAGGCTGTACAGTATCAGTATTATAGGTGCAGCTCTGGCTGTGACTGGAGTAGAGGCTGTACAGTATCAGTATTATAGGTGCAGCTCTGGCTGTGACTGGAGTAGAGGCTGTACAGTATCAGTATTATAGGTGCATCTCTGGCTGTGACTGGAGTAGAGGCTGTGGAGTATCACTATTAATGGTGCAGCTCTGGCTGTGACTGGAGTAGAGGCTGTACATTATCAGTATTATAGGTGAAGCTCTGGGTGTGACTGGAGTAGAGGCTGTAGAGTAGCAGTATTATGGGTGCAGCTCTTGGTGTGACTGGAGTAGAGACTGCAGATTATCAGTATTATGGAAGCAGCTCTGGCTGTGACTGGAGTAGAGGCTGTACAGTATCAGTATTACAGGTGCAGCTCTGGCTGTGACTGGAGTAGAGTCTGTAGAGTAGCAGTATTATGGGTGCAGCTCTGGGTGTGACTGGAGTAGAGGCTGTAGAGTAGCAGTATTATGGGTGCAGCTCTGGCTGTGACTGGAGTAGAGGCTGTACAGTATCAGTATTATGGATGCAGCTCTGGCTGTGACTGGAGTAGAGGCTGTAGAGTATCAGTATTATAGGTGCAGCTCTGGCTGTGACTGGAGTAGAGACTGTAGAGTAGCAGTATTATGGGTGCAGCTCTGGCTGTGACTGGAGTAGAGGCTGTACAGTATCAGTATTATGGAAGCAGCTCTGGCTGTGACTGGAGTAGAGGCTGTGGAGTATCAGTATTATGGGTGCAGCTCTGGCTGTGACTGGAGTAGAGGCTGTGCAGTATCAGTATTATAGGTGCAGCTCTGGGTGTGACTGGAGGAGAGGCTGTGGAGTATCAGTATTATGGGTGCAGCTCTGGCTGTGACTGGAGTAGAGGCTGTACAGTATCAGTATTATGGATGCAGCTCTGGCTGTGACTGGAGTAGAGGCTGTGGAGTATCAGTATTATGGGTGCAGCTCTGGCTGTGACTGGAGTAGAGGCTGTGGAGTATCAGTATTATGGGTGCAGCTCTGGCTGTGACTGGAGTAGAGGCTGTACACTATCAGTATTATGGATGCAGCTCTGGCTGTGACTGGAGTAGAGGCTGTAAAGTATCAGTATTATGGGTGCAGCTCTTGGTGTGACTGGAGTAGAGACTGCAGAGTATCAGTATTATGGAAGCAGCTCTGGCTGTGACTGGAGTAGAGGCTGTACAGTATCAGTAATATGGATGCAGCTCTGGCTGTGACTGGAGTAGAGGCTGTACAGTATCAGTATTATGGGTGCAGCTCTGGCTGTGACTGGAGTAGAGGCTGTACAGTATCAGTATTATAGGTGCAGCTCTGGGTGTGACTGGAGTAGAAGCTGTAGAGAAGCAGTATTATAGGTGCAGCTCTGGGTGTGACTGGAGTAGAGGCTGTAGAGTAGCAGTATTAAGGGTGCAGCTCTTGGTGTGACTGGAGTAGAGACTGCAGAGTATCAGTATTATGGAAGCAGCTCTGGCTGTGACTGGAGTAGAGGCTGTAGAGTATCAGTATTATAGGTGCAGCTCTGGCTGTGACTGGAGTAGAGACTGTAGAGAAGCAGTATTATGGATGCAGCTCTGGCTGTGACTGGAGTAGAGGCTGTACAGTATCAGTATTATAGGTGCAGCTCTGGCTGTGACTGGAGTAGAGGCTGTAGAGCAGCAGTATTATTGGTGCAGCTCTGGGTGTGACTGGAGTAGAGGCTGTAGAGTATCAGTATTATGGGTGCAGCTCTGGCTGTGACTGGAGTAGAGGCTGTACAGTATCAGTATTAAGGATGCAGCTCTGGCTGTGACTGGAGTAGAGGCTGTACAGTATCAGTATTATAGGTGCAGCTCTGGCTGTGACTGGAGTAGAGGCTGTACAGTATCAGTATTATAGGTGCAGCTCTGGCTGTGACTGGAGTAGAGGCTGCAGAGTATCAGTATTATAGGTGCAGCTCTGGCTGTGACTGGAGTAGAGGCTGTGGAGTATCAGTATTATGGGTGCAGCTCTGGCTGTGACTGGAGTAGAGGCTGTACAGTATCAGTATTATAGGTGCAGCTCTGGGTGTGACTGGAGTAGAGGCTGTACAGTATCAGTATTATAGGTGCAGCTCTGGGTGTGACTGGAGTAGAGGCTGTAGAGTAGCAGTATTATGAGTGCAGCTCTTGGTGTGACTGGAGTAGAGACTGCAGATTATCAGTATTATGGATGCAGCTCTGGCTGTGACTGGAGTAGAGGCTGTAGAGTATCAGTATTATGGGTGCAGCTCTGGCTGTGACTGGAGTAGAGGCTGTACAGTATCAGTATTATAGGTGCAGCTCTGGCTGTGACTGGAGTAGAGGCTGTGCAGTATCAGTATTATAGGTGCAGCTCTGGCTGTGACTGGAGTAGAGACTGTAGAGTAGCAGTATTATGGGTGCAGCTCTGGCTGTGACTGGAGTAGAGGCTGTACAGTATCAGTATTATGGAAGCAGCTCTGGCTGTGACTGGAGTAGAGGCTGTGGAGTATCAGTATTATGGGTGCAGCTCTGGCTGTGACTGGAGTAGAGGCTGTGCAGTATCAGTATTATAGGTGCAGCTCTGGGTGTGACTGGAGTAGAGGCTGTGGAGTATCAGTATTATGGAAGCAGCTCTGGCTGTGACTGGAGGAGAGGCTGTGGAGTATCAGTATTATGGGTGCAGCTCTGGCTGTGACTGGAGTAGAGGCTGTACAGTATCAGTATTATAGGTGCAGCTCTGGGTGTGACTGGAGTAGAGGCCGTGGAGTATCAGTATTATGGAAGCAGCTCTGGCTGTGACTGGAGGAGAGGCTGTGGAGTAACAGTATTATGGGTGCAGCTCTGGCTGTGACTGGAGTAGAGGCTGTGGAGTATCAGTATTATGGATGCAGCTCTGGCTGTGACTGGAGTAGAGGCTGTACAGTATCAGTATTATGGGTGCAGCTCTGGCTGTGACTGGAGTAGAGGCTGTACAGTATCAGTATTATGGGTGCAGCTCTGGCTGTGACTGGAGTAGAGGCTGTACAGTATCAGTATTATGGATGCAGCTCTGGCTGTGACTGGAGTAGAGGCTGTACAGTATCAGTATTATGGGTGCAGCTCTGGCTGTGACTGGAGTAGAGGCTGTACAGTATCAGTATTATAGGTGCAGCTCTGGGTGTGACTGGAGTAGAAGCTGTAGAGTAGCAGTATTATAGGTGCAGCTCTGGGTGTGACTGGAGTAGAGGCTGTAGAGTAGCAGTATTATGGGTGCAGCTCTTGGTGTGACTGGAGTAGAGGCTGTACAGTATCAGTATTATAGGTGCAGCTCTGGCTGTGACTGGAGTAGAGGCTGTAGAGTATCAGTATTATGGGTGCAGCTCTGGCTGTGACTGGAGTAGAGGCTGTAGAGTATCAGTATTATGGATGCAGCTCTGGCTGTGACTGGAGTAGAGGCTGTACAGTATCAGTATTATAGGTGCAGCTCTGGCTGTGACTGGAGTAGAGGCTGTACAGTATCAGTATTATGGATGCAGCTCTGGCTGTGACTGGAGTAGAGGCTGTACAGTATCAGTATTATAGGTGCAGCTCTGGCTGTGACTGGAGTAGAGGCTGTACAGTATCAGTATTATAGGTGCAGCTCTGGCTGTGACTGGAGTAGAGGCTGTAGAGTATCAGTATTATGGGTGCAGCTCTGGCTGTGACTGGAGTAGAGGCTGTAGAGTATCAGTATTATGGATGCAGCTCTGGCTGTGACTGGAGTAGAGGCTGTACAGTATCAGTATTATAGGTGCAGCTCTGGCTGTGACTGGAGTAGAGGCTGTACAGTATCAGTATTATGGATGCAGCTCTGGCTGTGACTGGAGTAGAGGCTGTACAGTATCAGTATTATAGGTGCAGCTCTGGCTGTGACTGGAGTAGAGGCTGTACAGTATCAGTATTATGGATGCAGCTCTGGCTGTGACTGGAGTAGAGGCTGTAGAGTATCAGTATTATGGATGCAGCTCTGGCTGTGACTGGAGTAGAGGCTGTACAGTATCAGTATTATAGGTGCAGCTCTGGCAGTGACTGGAGTAGAGGCTGTACAGTATCAGTATTATAGGTGCAGCTCTGGCTGTGACTGGAGTAGAGGCTGTAGAGTAGCAGTATTATAGGTGCAGCTCTGGCTGTGACTGGAGTAGAGGCTGTAGAGTAGCAGTATTATGGGTGCAGCTCTGGGTGTGACTGGAGTAGAGGCTGTACAGTATCAGTATTATGGGTGCAGCTCTGGGTGTGACTGGAGTTGAGGCTGTACAGTATCAGTATTATAGGTGCAGCTCTGGCTGTGACTGGAGTAGAGGCTGTAGAGTAGCAGTATTATGGGTGCAGCTCTGGCTGTGACTGGAGTAGAGGCTGTAGAGTAGCAGTATTATGGGTGCAGCTCTGGCTGTGACTGGAGTAGAGGCTGTAGAGTAGCAGTATTATGGGTGCAGCTCTGGGTGTGACTGGAGTTGAGGCTGTACAGTATCAGTATTATGGGTGCAGCTCTGGGTGTGACTGGAGTTGAGGCTGTACAGTATCAGTATTATGGGTGCAGCTCTGGGTGTGACTGGAGTAGAGGCTGTACAGTATCAGTATTATGGATGCAGCTCTGGCAGTGACTGGAGTAGAGGCTGTACAGTATCAGTATTATAGGTGCAGCTCTGGCAGTGACTGGAGTAGAGGCTGTACAGTATCAGTATTATAGGTGCAGCTCTGGCTGTGACTGGAGTAGAGGCTGTAGAGTAGCAGTATTATGGGTGCAGCTCTGGGTGTGACTGGAGTTGAGGCTGTACAGTATCAGTATTATGGGTGCAGCTCTGTGTGTGACTGGAGTAGAGGCTGTACAGTATCAGTATTATGGATGCAGCTCTGGCTGTGACTGGAGGAGACACTGACCTGATCCAGGCCTCAGGCTTCTGTCATCCATGCCGCAGGTCTCACTGATTGGAGGAGCTTGTGGCCAATCAGAAGAAGGAAGATGAATCACATGACCCACAGCCTTCCTAATCACCGAGGAGCAAGAGGAGTCTGTTCAGCCAATCAGTGCGGTCGTGCGGATCACCTCACGCCGGAGTTATCCAATCAATTGTAAGTAGAAGGCGGGGACTAATTTTTCTGTTTCCTGATTGGCTGAATTCTACTGTAGTCTACTAGGCCGCAGCTCAAGGCAGAGTACACAGGGGGCGCCATGGAGCCAACATGACCTGGAGTGCATCAGGGGAGGGGCTATGCACCTGTGCTGGATTCTCTCATGTATGAGGAGAGTATGGCGACCACCCCTAGACTACCACACCCAGCATCCCCACACTGCAGGTACTGGCGGCCACCCCTAGACTACCACACCCAGCATCCCCACACTGCAGGTACTGGCGGCCATAGTGACTACCACACCCAGCATCCCCACACTGCAGGTACTGGCGGCCATAGTGACTACCACACCCAGCATCCCCACACTGCAGGTACTGGCGACCACCCCTAGACTACCACACCCAGCATCCCCGCACTGCAGGTACTGGCGGCCATAGTGACTACCACACCCAGCATCCCCACACTGCAGGTAATGGCGACCACCCCTAGACTACCACACCCAGCATCCCCGCACTGCAGGTACTGGCGGCCATAGTGACTACCACACCCAGCATCCCCGCACTGCAGGTACTGGCGGCCATAGTGACTACCACACCCAGCATCCCCGCACTGCAGGTACTGGCGGCCATAGTGACTACCACACCCAGCATCCCCACACTGCAGGTACTGGCGGCCATAGTGACTACCACACCCAGCATCCCCACACTGCAGGTACTGGCGGCCATAGTGACTACCACACCCAGCATCCCCACACTGCAGGTACTGGCGGCCACCCCTAGACTACCACACCCAGCATCCCCACACTGCAGGTACTGGCGGCCATAGTGACTACCACACCCAGCATCCCCGCACTGCAGGTACTGGCGGCCACCCCTAGACTACCACACCCAGCATCCCCACTCTGCAGGTACTGGCGGCCACCCCTAGACTACCACACCCAGCATCCCCACTCTGCAGGTACTGGCGGCCACCCCTAGACTACCACACCCAGCATCCCCGCACTGCAGGTACTGGCGGCCATAGTGACTACCACACCCAGCATCCCCGCACTGCAGGTACTGGCGGCCATAGTGACTACCACACCCAGCATCCCCACACTGCAGGTACTGGCGGCCATAGTGACTACCACACCCAGCATCCCCGCACTGCAGGTACTGGCGGCCACCCCTAGACTACCACACCCAGCATCCCCGCACTGCAGGTACTGGCGGCCACCCCTAGACTACCACACCCAGCATCCCCGCACTGCAGGTACTGGCGGCCATAGTGACTACCACACCCAGCATCCCCGCACTGCAGGTACTGGCGGCCATAGTGACTACCACACCCAGCATCCCCGCACTGCAGGTACTGGCGGCCATAGTGACTACCACACCCAGCATCCCCACACTGCAGGTAATGGCAGACATAGTGACTACCACACCCAGCATCCCCACACTGCAGGTACTGGCGGCCATAGTGACTACCACACCCAGCATCCCCGCACTGCAGGTACTGGCGGCCATAGTGACTACCACACCCAGCATCCCCGCACTGCAGGTACTGGCGGCCATAGTGACTACCACACCCAGCATCCCCGCACTGCAGGTACTGGCGGCCATAGTGACTACCACACCCAGCATCCCCGCACTGCAGGTACTGGCGGCCACCCCTAGACTACCACACCCAGCATCCCCACACTGCAGGTACTGGCGGCTATAGTGACTACCACACCCAGCATCCCCACACTGCAGGTACTGGCGGCCATAGTGACTACCACACCCAGCATCCCCACACTGCAGGTACTGGCGGCCATAGTGACTACCACACCCAGCATCCCCACACTGCAGGTACTGGCGGCCATAGTGACTACCACACCCAGCATCCCCGCACTGCAGGTACTGGCGGCCACCCCTAGACTACCACACCCAGCATCCCCGCACTGCAGGTATTGGCGGCCATAGTGACTACCACACCCAGCATCCCCGCACTGCAGGTACTGGCGGCCATAGTGACTACCACACCCAGCATCCCCGCACTGCAGGTACTGGCGGCCATAGTGACTACCACACCCAGCATCCCCGCACTGCAGGTACTGGCGGCCATAGTGACTACCACACCCAGCATCCCCGCACTGCAGGTACTGGCGGCCATAGTGACTACCACACCCAGCATCCCCACACTGCAGGTACTGGCGACCACCCCTAGACTACCACACCCAGCATCCCCACACTGCAGGTAATAGCGGCCATAGTGACTACCACACCCAGCATCCCCACACTGCAGGTAATAGTGGCCATAGTGACTACCACACCCAGCATCCCCACACTGCAGGTACTGGCAGCCATAGTGACTACCACACCCAGCATCCCCGCACTGCAGGTACTGGCGACCACCCCTAGACTACCACACCCAGCATCCCCACACTGCAGGTAATGGCGGCCATAGTGACTACCACACCCAGCATCCCCACACTGCAGGTACTGGCAGCCATAGTGACTACCACACCCAGCATCCCCACACTGCAGGTACTGGCAGCCATAGTGACTACCACACCCAGCATCCCCACACTGCAGGTACTGGCGGCCATAGTGACTACCACACCCAGCATCCCCACACTGCAGGTACTGGCTGCCATAGTGACTACCACACCCAGCATCCCCACACTGCAGGTAATAGCGGCCATAGTGACTACCACACCCAGCATCCCCGCACTGCAGGTACTGGCGGCCATAGTGACTACCACACCCAGCATCCCCACACTGCAGGTACTGGCGACCACCCCTAGACTACCACACCCAGCATCCCCACACTGCAGGTAATAGCGGCCATAGTGACTACCACACCCAGCATCCCCACACTGCAGGTACTGGCAGCCATAGTGACTACCACACTCAGCATCCCCGCACTGCAGGTACTGGCGACCATAGTGACTACCACACCCAGCATCCCCACACTGCAGGTACTGGCGACCACCCCTAGACTACCACACACAGCATCCCCACACTGCAGGTAATAGCGGCCATAGTGACTACCACACCCAGCATCCCCACACTGCAGGTAATAGTGGCCATAGTGACTACCACACCCAGCATCCCCACACTGCAGGTACTGGCAGCCATAGTGACTACCACACCCAGCATCCCCACACTGCAGGTACTGGCGACCACCCCTAGACTACCACACCCAGCATCCCCACACTGCAGGTAATGGCGGCCATAGTGACTACCACACCCAGCATCCCCACACTGCAGGTACTGGCGGCCATAGTGACTACCACACCCAGCATCCCCACACTGCAGGTACTGGCAGCCATAGTGACTACCACACCCAGCATCCCCACACTGCAGGTACTGGCGGCCATAGTGACTACCACACCCAGCATCCCCGCACTGCAGGTACTGGCGGCCATAGTGACTACCACACCCAGCATCCCCACACTGCAGGTACTGGCTGCCATAGTGACTACCACACCCAGCATCCCCACACTGCAGGTAATAGCGGCCATAGTGACTACCACACCCAGCATCCCCGCACTGCAGGTACTGGCGGCCATAGTGACTACCACACCCAGCATCCCCACACTGCAGGTACTGGCGACCACCCCTAGACTACCACACCCAGCATCCCCACACTGCAGGTAATACCGGCCATAGTGACTACCACACCCAGCATCCCCACACTGCAGGTACTGGCAGCCATAGTGACTACCACACTCAGCATCCCCGCACTGCAGGTACTGGCGACCACCCCTAGACTACCACACCCAGCATCCCCACACTGCAGGTACTGGCGGCCATAGTGACTACCACACCCAGCATCCCCGCACTGCAGGTACTGCCGGCTATAGTGACTACCACACCCAGCATCCCCACACTGCAGGTAATAGCTGCCATAGTGACTACCACACCCAGCATCCCCACACTGCAGGTAATAGCGGCCATAGTGACTACCACACCCAGCATCCCCGCACTGCAGGTAATGACAGCCATAGTGACTACCACACCCAGCATCCCCGCACTGCAGGTAATGGCAGCCATAGTGACTACCACACCCAGCATCCCCATACTGCAGGTAATAGCGGCCATAGTGACTACCACACCCAGCATCCCCACACTGCAGGTACTGGAGGCCATAGTGACTACCACACCCAGCATCCCCGTACTGCAGGTACTGGCGGCCACCCCTAGACTACCACACCCAGCATCCCCACACTGCAGGTACTGGCGGCCATAGTGACTACCACACCCAGCATCCCCGTACTGCAGGTAATAGCGGCCATAGTGACTACCACACCCAGCATCCCCACACTGCAGGTACTGGCGGCCATAGTGACTACCACACCCAGCATCCCCGTACTGCAGGTACTGGCGGCCACCCCTAGACTACCACACCCAGCATCCCCACACTGCAGGTACTGGCGGCCATAGTGACTACCACACCCAGCATCCCCGCACTGCAGGTAATAGCGGCCATAGTGACTACCACACCCAGCATCCCCGCACTGCAGGTACTGGAGGCCATAGTGACTACCACACCCATTATCCCTGGGCTGCGGTCCTAGTGGCTGTGACCCCGCTGTCCCAGGGGTCAGAGGTGTCTTGTGGTTCCGCTGTATTCCGGGTTCTCGTGGTCCTCGGGTCGCGGTCACCTGCTGCAGCGGGTCCTGGCCTCTTCCTCAGCAGATGTCGGGGTCCTGCAGGTAATTGGTTTCCCCCACACAATGCGTCTATTGTATTCGGGGGCGCCCCCTCCCCCGCTGTCCCAGGGGTCAGAGGTCGTTCAATTAAAAAGAGCGCAGAAAGTGTAACTAATAATCCGCGGAAAGGAGCGGCCGGGAGCGGCCATAACCATGATGGATGTGCTCTGTGTGCTGAGGCGCTGGCCCGTCCACCTGCCGGGCTCCACAGAACCAGCGCCGCTCACACACGTCAGGCAACAGCTCATAATTATACCCCCTCCCCCCACCTGCTGCCTCTGGGGTCCTGGGAGGGTGTGATGTGGTTGTTCTGGATCCTGCAGCCCCCCGGAGCCCACCGCCTGATGACTGACAGCTCCACCGGCCAATCACTACAGATATACAACACATAATATCACCAACATTCTGATCACCTCAGTAATGAGCGTATCATTGGGGGGTCTCCCGCCCCTCGGCATGCTAGGGGTTAATATCAGGGGTGACGCTGACCCTCCTCCCTGTGGTCAGCGGTGGGTGCCCCTGTGTCTGGGCCCTGGTTTCCCGCCACCTTCTCAGGTTACAGCTCAGGGGACACAGAGGTGATTTGGGTGGGTGCGTCCCCTCGCTCCATGTGTTTTTCATCCGCTCTCCTGCAGGTGGACCCTCGGCCACATTCACAGGGTCAGGGGGGGCCGCAGGGTAACCGGCTAACTTCACTCTACTGTAACCGCACTGGTCCCAGAGGGACCTGACACCATAAGAAGGCAATAACCCGGAGCCCCCGGGGGCAAGAAACACAGAAACTGTGAGGGGCTACTGGATACCAGCCGACAGCGGAGCCTCAAGGGTTAAATATCTGAGGAGCAAGATATACACCCCCCCCCGTAACATTATCATCTATAGTCACTATCATCTATAGTCAGTGCCCCCATTATATCATCTATAGTCAGTGCCCCTGTAACATTATCATCTATAGTCAGTGCCCCCGTAACATTATCCTCTATAGTCAGTGCCCCGTAACATTATCATCTATAGTCAGTGCCCCCGTAACATTATCATCTATAGTCAGTGCCCCCGTAACATTATCATCTATAGCCAGTGCCCCCGTAACATTATCATCTATAGTCAGTGCCCCCGTAACATTATCATCTATAGTCAGTGCCCCCGTTACATTATCATCTATAGTCAGTGCCCCCGTAACATTATCATCTATAGTCAGTGCCCCGTCACATTATCATCTATAGCCAGTGCCCCCGTCACATTATCATCTATAGTCAGTGCCCCCGTAACATTATCATCTATAGTCAGTGCCCCCATTATATCATCTATAGTCAGTGCCCCTGTAACATTATCATCTATAGTCAGTGCCCCTGTAACATTATCATCTATAGTCAGTGCCCCCGTAACATTATCCTCTATAGTCAGTGCCCCCGTAACATTATCATCTATAGCCAGTGCCCCCGTAACATTATCATCTATAGTCAGTGCCCCCGTAACATTATCATCTATAGTCAGTGCCGCCGTAACATTATCATCTATAGTCAGTGCCCCCGTAACATTATCATCTATAGTCAGTGCCGCCGTAACATTATCATCTATAGTCAGTGCCCCCGTAACATTATCATCTATAGTCAGTGCCGCCGTAACATTATCATCTATAGCCAGTGCCCCTGTAACATTATCATCTATAGTCAGTGCCCCTGTAACATTATCATCTATAGTCAGTGCCCCCGTAACATTATCATCTATAGTCAGTGCCCCCGTAACATTATCATCTATAGTCAGTGCCCCCGTAACATTATCATCTATAGTCAGTGCCGCCGTAACATTATCCTCTATAGTCAGTGCCCCCGTAACATTATCCTCTATAGTCAGTGCCCCCGTAACATTATCATCTATAGTCAGTGCCCCCGTAACATTATCATCTATAGTCAGTGCCCCCGTAACATTATCATCTATAGTCAGTGCCGCCGTAACATTATCCTCTATAGTCAGTGCCGCCGTAACATTATCATCTATAGTCAGTGCCCCCGTAACATTATCCTCTATAGTCAGTGCCCCCGTAACATTATCCTCTATAGTCAGTGCCCCCGTAACATTATCATCTATAGTCAGTGCCCCCGTAACATTATCATCTATAGTCAGTGCCGCCGTAACATTATCCTCTATAGTCAGTGCCCCCGTAACATTATCATCTATAGTCAGTGCCCCCGTAACATTATCATCTATAGTCAGTGCCCCTGTAACATTATCATCTATAGTCAGTGCCCCCGTAACATTATCATCTATAGCCAGTGCCCCCGTAACATTATCATCTATAGTCAGTGCCCCCGTAACATTATCATCTATAGTCAGTGCCCCCATTATATTATCTATAGTCAGTGCCCCCGTAACATCATCATCTATAGTCAGTGCCCCCGTAACATTATCATTTATAGTCAGTGCCCCCGTAACATTATCATCTATAGTCAGTGCCCCTGTAACATTATCATCTATAGTCAGTGCCCCCGTAACATTATCATCTATAGTCAGTGCCCCCGTAACATTATCATCTATAGTCAGTGCCCCCGTAACCTCATTATCTATAGTCATTGCCCCCGTAACATTATCATCTATAGTCAGCGCCCCCGTAACATTATCATCTATAGTCAGCGCCCCCGTAACATTATCATCTATAGTCAGTGCCCCCGTAACCTCATTATCTATAGTCATTGCCCCCGTAACATTATCATCTATAGTCAGTGCCCCCGTAACATTATCATCTATAGTCAGTGCCCCCGTAACATTATCATCTATAGTCAGTGCCCCCGTAACATTATCATCTATAGTCAGTGCCCCCGTAACATTATCATCTATAGTCAGTGCCCCCATTATATCATCTATAGGTTCTGGGATTGCCCAAGTCGGGATCTGGGGGTGGGTTTAAGTCTTTTGAATTCTATCCGGATCCCCTTGAAGTTTTGGGACTTGGCTTTACGCTGCTTCCATGGAAAGCTGTGTGTGAGGGACAATCTGAAGTGTAGGAGCTCTGAGGAAAGGGGTTGTCCCCGGGAGGAGTGCGGTGGCCTGCTGGAGAGCATGGACCACTTCCTGCTTCAGTGCCCCTTTAACACAGAGGTGTACAACCGAGTGGGCGCTTCCATCCATTGGCCCGGGTTGGCCGGTCTCTCCTATGCGGAGTGGGCCTATGGAGCATTCAGAGGCCTGGGTGGCCGGGACCGCTGCACGTTATTCCTAGTTAGCCTAGTGGTCAGGTACCACACGTGGAACGCACGGTGTTTAGTGTCGACGCAGCTTAAAATCCTCCCGGTGGATGAGGTGGTTAGGAACATTCTGGGTGACCTGGTGAAGGTGCGCTCTCTGGAGTATGAGAGGCTGGGCACGGGGAGGACCTCTCTCCTTAGTGTCCCTTAGTCTGTCCTCTCCCCCCCTGGTGAAGGTGCGCTCTCTGGAGTATGAGAGGCTGGGCACGGGGAGGACCTCTCTCCTTAGTGTCCCTTAGTCTGTCCTCTCCCCTCCTGGTGAAGGTGCGCTCTCTGGAGTATGAGAGGCTGGGCACGGGGAGGACCTCTCTCCTTAGTGTCCCTTAGTCTGTCCTCTCCCCCCCTGGTGAAGGTGCGCTCTCTGGAGTATGAGGGGCTGGGCACAGGGAGGACCTCTCTCCTTAGTGTCCCTTAGTCTGTCCTCTCCTCCTGGTGAAGGTGCGCTCTCTGGAGTATGAGAGGCTGGGCACGGGGAGGACCTCTCTCCTTAGTGTCTCTTAGTCTGTCCTCTCCCCTCCTGGTGAAGGTGCGCTCTCTGGAGTATGAGAGGCTGGGCACGGGGAGGGCCTCTCTCCTTAGTGTCCCTTAGTCTGTCCTCTCCCCCCCTGGTAAAGGTGCGCTCTCTGGAGTATGAGAGGCTGGGCACGGGGAGGACCTCTCTCCTTAGTGTCCCTTAGTCTGTCCTCTCCCCCTTAGTGAAGGTGCGCTCTCTGGAGTATGAGAGGCTGGGCACGGGGAGGGCCTCTCTCCTTAGTGTCCCTTAGTCTGTCCTCTCCCCTCCTGGTGAAGGTGCGCTCTCTGGAGTATGAGAGGCTGGGCACGGGGAGGGGGGGGGCCTCTCTCCTTAGTGTCCCTTAGTCTGTCCTCTCCTCCTGGTGAAGGTGCGCTCTCTGGGGTATGAGAGGCTGGGCACGGGGAGGACCTCTCTCCTTAGTGTCCCTTAGTCTGTCCTCTCCCTCCTGGTGAAGGTGCGCTCTCTGGAGTATGAGAGGCTGGGCACGGGGAGGACCTCTCTCCTTAGTGTCCCTTAGTCTGTCCTCTCCCCCCTGGTGAATGTGCGCTCTCTGGAGTATGAGAGGCTGGGCACGGGAAGGACCTCTCTCCTTAGTGTCCCTTGGTCTGTCCTCTCCCCTCCTGGTGATGGTGCGCTCTCTGGAGTATGAGAGGCTGGGAACGGGGAGGGCCTCTCTCCTTAGTGCCCCTTAGTCTGTCCTCTCCCCTCCTGGTGATGGTGCGCTCTCTGAGTATGAGAGGCTGGGCACGGGGAGGGCCTCTCTCCTTAGTGCCCCTTAGTCTGTCCTCTCACTCCTGGTGAAGGTGCGCTCTCTGGAGTATGAGAGGCTGGGCACGGGGAGGACCTCTCTCCTTAGTGTCCCTTAGTCTGTCCTCTCCCTCCTGGTGAAGGTGCGCTCTCTGGAGTATGAGAGGCTGGGCACGGGGAGGACCTCTCTCCTTAGTGTCCCTTAGTCTGTCCTCTCCCTCCTGGTGAAGGTGCGCTCTCTGGAGTATGAGAGGCTGGGCACGGGGAGGACCTCTCTCCTTAGTGTCCCTTAGTCTGTCCTCTCCCTCCTGGTGATGGTGCGCTCTCTGGAGTATGAGAGGCTGGGCACGGGGAGGGCCTCTCTCCTTAGTGTCCCTTAGTCTGTCCTCTCCCTCCTGGTGAAGGTGCGCTCTCTGGAGTATGAGAGGCTGGGCACGCGGAGGACCTCTCTCCTTAGTGTCCCTTAGTCTGTCCTCTCCCCTCCTGGTGAAGGTGCGCTCTCTGGAGTATGAGAGGCTGGGCACGGGGAGGGCCTCTCTCCTTAGTGTCCCTTAGTCTGTCCTCTCCCCTCCTGGTGAAGGTGCGCTCTCTGGATTATGAGAGGCTGGGCACGGGGAGGACCTCTCTCCTTAGTGTCCCTTAGTCTCCCCTCTCCCCTCCTGGTGAAGGTGCGCTCTCTGGAGTATGAGAGGCTGGGCACGGGGAGGACCTCTCTCCTTAGTATCCCTTAGTCTGTCCTCTCCCTCCTGGTGAAGGTGCGCTCTCTGGAGTATGAGGGGCTGGGCACAGGGAGGGCCTCTCTCCTTAGTGTCCCTTAGTCTGTCCTCTCCCCTCCTGGTGAAGGTGCGCTCTCTGGAGTATGAGAGGCTGGGCACGGGGAGGGCATCTCTCCTTAGTGTCCCTTAGTCTGTCCTCTCCCTCCTGGTGAAGGTGCGCTCTCTGGAGTATGAGAGGCTGGGCACGGGGAGGGCCTCTCTCCTTAGTGTCCCTTAGTCTGTCCTCTCCCCTCCTGGTGAAGGTGCGCTCTCTGGAGTATGAGAGGCTGGGCACGGGGAGGACCTCTCTCCTTAGTGTCCCTTAGTCTGTCCTCTCCCCCCTGGTGAAGGTGCGCACTCTGGAGTATGAGAGGCTGGGCACGGGGAGGACCTCTCTCCTTAGTGTCCCTTAGTCTGTCCTCTCCCTCCTGGTGAAGGTGCGCTCTCTGGAGTATGAGGGGCTGGGCACGGGGAGGGCCTCTCTCCTTAGTGTCCCTTAGTCTGTCCTCTCCCCTCCTGGTGAAGGTGCGCTCTCTGGAGTATGAGAGGCTGGGCACGGGGAGGGCATCTCTCCTTAGTGTCCCTTAGTCTGTCCTCTCCCTCCTGGTGAAGGTGCGCTCTCTGGAGTATGAGAGGCTGGGCACGGGGAGGGCCTCTCTCCTTAGTGTCCCTTAGTCTGTCCTCTCCCCTCCTGGTGAAGGTGCGCTCTCTGGAGTATGAGAGGCTGGGCACGGGGAGGACCTCTCTCCTTAGTGTCCCTTAGTCTGTCCTCTCCCCCCTGGTGAAGGTGCGCACTCTGGAGTATGAGAGGCTGGGCACGGGGAGGACCTCTCTCCTTTAGTGTCCCTTAGTCTGTCCTCTCCCCTCCTGGTGAAGGTGCGCTCTCTGGATTATGAGAGGCTGGGCACGGGGAGGACCTCTCTCCTTAGTGTCCCTTAGTCTGTCCTCTCCCCTCCTGGTGAAGGTGCACTCTCTGGAGTATGAGAGGCTGGGCACGGGGAGGGCCTCTCTCCTTAGTATCCCTTAGTCTGTCCTCTCCTCTCCTGGTGAAGGTGCACTCTCTGGAGTATGAGAGGCTGGGCACGCGGAGGACCTCTCTCCTTTAGTGTCCCTTAGTCTGTCCTCTCCCCTCCTGGTGAAGGTGCGCTCTCTGGATTATGAGAGGCTGGGCACAGGGAGGACCTCTCTCCTTAGTGTCCCTTAGTCTGTCCTCTCCCCTCCTGGTGAAGGTGCGCTCTCTGGAGTATGAGAGGCTGGGCACGGGGAGGGCCTCTCTCCTTAGTGTCCCTTAGTCTGTCCTCTCCCCTCCTGGTGAAGGTGCGCTCTCTGGAGTATGAGAGGCTGGGCACAGGGAGGGCCTCTCTCCTTAGTGTCCCTTAGTCTGTCCTCTCCCCTCCTGGTGAAGGTGCGCTCTCTGGATTATGAGAGGCTGGGCACGGGGAGGACCTCTCTCCTTAGTGTCCCTTAGTCTCCCCTCTCCCCTCCTGGTGAAGGTGCGCTCTCTGGAGTATGAGAGGCTGGGCACGGGGAGGACCTCTCTCCTTAGTGTCCCTTAGTCTGTCCTCTCCCTCCTGGTGAAGGTGCGCTCTCTGGAGTATGAGGGGCTGGGCACGGGGAGGGCCTCTCTCCTTAGTGTCCCTTTGTCTGTCCTCTCCCCTCCTGGTGAAGGTGCGCTCTCTGGAGTATGAGAGGCTGGGCACGGGGAGGGCCTCTCTCCTTAGTGTCCCTTAGTCTGTCCTCTCCCCTCCTGGTGAAGGTGCGCTCTCTGGAGTATGAGAGGCTGGGCACGGGGAGGACCTCTCTCCTTAGTGTCCCTTAGTCTGTCCTCTCCCCCCTGGTGAAGGTGCGCACTCTGGAGTATGAGAGGCTGGGCACGGGGAGGACCTCTCTCCTTTAGTGTCCCTTAGTCTGTCCTCTCCCCTCCTGGTGAAGGTGCGCTCTCTGGATTATGAGAGGCTGGGCACGGGGAGGACCTCTCTCCTTAGTGTCCCTTAGTCTGTCCTCTCCCCTCCTGGTGAAGGTGCGCTCTCTGGAGTATGAGAGGCTGGGCACGTGGAGGGCCTCTCTCCTTAGTATCCCTTAGTCTGTCCTCTCCTCTCCTGGTGAAGGTGCGCTCTCTGGATTATGAGAGGCTGGGCACGGGGAGGACCTCTCTCCTTAGTGTCCCTTAGTCTGTCATCTCCCCTCCTGGTGAAGGTGCGCTCTCTGGAATATGAGAGGCTGGGCACGGGGAGGACCTCTCTCCTTTGGTGTTCCTTAGTCATCTCTGTAGATTTTGGTATTTTTGTGTACAGACATGTAAGGTTACAGGCGCTGGACCTGGGCTTTGTGTAGGGTTGATGGTTTGTGTTTTATATGATTGTTTGTATAAAATGTGTATAACATGTTTTTGGGGGACATTGCTGTTGGGAGGAGATCTATTGGACAGAATTTATTGAACATTGATCTTTGACATTGACACGGCTCTGGACTGCTGGACGCTGGTCTGGACGCTGCCCTGGACTGCTGGACGCTGCCCTGGACTGCTGGACGCTGCCCTGGACTGCTGGACGCTGCCCTGGACTGCTGGACGCTGCCCTGGACTGCTGGACGCGGCTCTGGACTGCTGGACTCTGCCCTGGACGCGGCTCTGGACTGCTGGACGCTGCCCTGGACGCGGCTCTGGACTGCCGGACGCTGCCCTGGACACGGCTCTCGACTGCCAGACGCAGCTCTGGACTGCCGGACGCTGGTGTGGAAGCGGCTCTGGACTGCCGGACGCTGGTCTGGACGCAGCTCTGGACTGCCGGACGCGGCTCTGGACTGCCGGACGCTGGTGTGGAAGCGGCTCTGGACTGCCGGACGCTGGTCTGGACGCAGCTCTGGACTGCCGGACGCGGCTCTGGACTGCCGGACGCTGGTGTGGAAGCGGCTCTGGACTGCCGGACGCTGGTGTGGAAGCGGTTCTGGACTGCCGGACGCTGGTCTGGACGCAGCTTTGGACTGCCGGACGCGGCTCTGGACTGCCAGACGCTGGTGTGGAAGCGGCTCTTGTCGCTCTTATTGGAGATGATTGTTATGAAACGCGTGGTTTGCTTGCAGTGACTTTATATCGAGGATCCAAGGTTCCTGTGATGAAGACCGTGGCTTGGGTCTGGTGTGACTGCTCACCTGATTGAAGGCCAAACATGGCAGTGGACGTCCCGGGGTCAGATAAGGGGACGTCTGGCAGCAGTAAACGTGTGACAGGCCTGGAATCTGCAGCTGCCCGTCACTGCCGCTCTCTGTAACTGATCTGAGGACAGTAAATATAGACCCATGGAATAATATATTTCTCCTAAGAAGCAGAACTCCTCCCCGGGGGCCACAAGCAGCAACGAGGCGTCACCCCGAGTGTCACATCCCGGACGCTCCTCACTCATTATCACCCCAGGGCTGACCCTTTTCTTATGTACATCATCTGTTGCACCCCAAAGGCTGAGGAGGCCGGTGCTCGGAGACCATATAAGGGCCGAGGTCCAGTCATTGCCTCATTGTGCCGCTTGTACTCCAGGAGATGACGATCTTAGGAGACCTGCACAGCTGAAGGTCCAGTGTTATATAAATTATTCTGTACGATTCCTCCATCCACAAACGTCCCCAAAGCACAGAGAACTAGTCAGAAGACCCACGATCTATGTAATAAGAACTGGAGGACCTCAGGCACATCCACGGGGAATGGGTTTAACATTCTTTTAAAAAGTTTCTTGATTAAAAATCCATCACGTACAGCTTGTACAGCACCCGGTCACAGTGAATCAGACCAGCACCTTTCCTCCATAGGACGTTATCATGGTCATGTGTGTATACAAATCCCTAAACTATATAAACTCAGCACACATTACCCTTATGGGTGTGTCAGGGTCACATGAGTCGTAATCTAAGCGTCATCAAAAAATGTTTTAAATGGGAAGTTTCACGTGTAGGATTCCTCCATGGGACAGTCCAGGTATGGGATTCCTCCATGGGACAGTCAAGTGGTGGGATTCCTCCATGGGACAGTCCAGGTATGGGATTCCTCCATGGGACAGTCAAGTGGTGGGATTCCTCCATGGGACAGTCCAGGTGTGGGATTCCTCCATGGGACAGTCCAGTTGTGGGATTCCTCCATGGGACAGTCCAGGTGTGGGATTCCTCCATGGGACAGTCCAGGTGTGGGATTCCTCCATGGGACAGTCCAGGTGTGGGATTCCTCCATGGGACAGTCCAGGTGTGGGATTCCTCCATGGGACAGTCCAGTTGCGGGATTCCTCCATGGGACAGTCCAGGTGTGGGATTCCTCCATGGGACAGTCCAGGTGTGGGATTCCTCCATGGGACAGTCCAGGTGTGGGATTCCTCCATGGGACAGTCCAGGTGTGGGATTCCTCCATGGGACAGTCCAGGTGTGGGATTCCTCCATGGGACAGTCCAGGTGTGGGATTCCTCCATGGGACAGTCCAGGTGTGGGATTCCTCCATGGGACAGTCCAGGTGTGGGATTCCTCCATGGGACAGTCCAGGTGTGGGATTCCTCCATGGGACAGTCCAGGTGTGGGATTCCTCCATGGGACAGTCCAGGTGTGGGATTCCTCCATGGGACAGTCCAGGTGTGGGATTCCTCCATGGGACAGTCCAGGTGTGGGATTCCTCCATGGGACAGTCCAGGTGTGGGATTCCTCCATGGGACAGTCGAGTGGTGGGATTCCTCCATGGGACAGTCGAGTGGTGGGACTCCTCCATGGGACAGTCGAGTGGTGGGACTCCTCCATGGGACAGTCGAGTGGTGGGACTCCTCCATGGGACAGTCGAGTGGTGGGACTCCTCCATGGGACAGTCGAGTGGTGGGACTCCTCCATGGGACAGTCGAGTGGTGGGACTCCTCCATGGGACAGTCGAGTGGTGGGACTCCTCCATGGGACAGTCGAGAGGTGGGACTCCTCCATGGGACAGTCGAGAGGTGGGACTCCTCCATGGGACAGTCGAGAGGTGGGACTCCTCCATGGGACAGTCGAGTGGTGGGACTCCTCCATGGGGCGGTTTACACGTAGTAATCCTCCATGGGACAGTCCAGGTGTGGGATTCCTCCATGGGACAGTCCAGGTGTGGGATTCCTCCATGGGACAGTCCAGGTGTGGGATTCCTTCATGGGGCAGTCCAGCTGTGGGATTCCTCCATGGGGTGGTTTACACGTAGTAATCCTCCATGGGACAGTCGAGTGGTGGGACTCCTCCATGGGGCGGTTTACACGTAGTAATCCTCCATGGGACAGTCCAGGTGTGGGATTCCTCCATGGGACAGTCCAGGTGTGGGATTCCTCCATGGGACAGTCCAGGTGTGGGATTCCTCCATGGGACAGTCGAGTGGTGGGATTCCTCCATGGGACAGTCGAGTGGTGGGACTCCTCCATGGGACAGTCGAGTGGTGGGACTCCTCCATGGGACAGTCGAGTGGTGGGACTCCTCCATGGGACAGTCGAGTGGTGGGACTCCTCCATGGGACAGTCGAGTGGTGGGACTCCTCCATGGGACAGTCGAGTGGTGGGACTCCTCCATGGGACAGTCGAGTGGTGGGACTCCTCCATGGGACAGTCGAGTGGTGGGACTCCTCCATGGGACAGTCGAGAGGTGGGACTCCTCCATGGGACAGTCGAGTGGTGGGACTCCTCCATGGGGCGGTTTACACGTAGTAATCCTCCATGGGACAGTCCAGGTGTGGGATTCCTCCATGGGACAGTCCAGGTGTGGGATTCCTCCATGGGACAGTCCAGGTGTGGGATTCCTTCATGGGGCAGTCCAGCTGTGGGATTCCTCCATGGGGTGGTTTACACGTAGTAATCCTCCATGGGACAGTCGAGTGGTGGGATTCCTTCATGGAACAGTTCAGGTGTGGGATTCCTCCATGGGACGATGTACACGTAGTAATCCTCCATGGGACAGTACAGGTGTGGGATTCCTCCGTGGGACGGCCCATATGTCATGAGTCATGTGACCCTGACACACCCCTAAGAGTATAGCTCTGTGGGATAGACCAGGCGTCGGAGTATTTGACATGATGACCCAGGTGTAGGATTCTTCCATGAGAGGGTCAAGGCATGGGAATTCTGCATGGGACAGTCCACACCGTAGGATTCCTCCATGGGATGGACCAGGCAGGATTCCTCCAGGAGGCAGTCTGTACCGAGTGACCCCTCAAGTGATTGTGATGTCTTGTTTGTTGAGGTTTGTTGGCTGTTGCCCCATCAACCCATCGTCCTCCTTGTTCTCAGCCAAATTTACAGCATTGGTGTGAAAGGCGACCCATGGAGAGCGGGTAGGATTTCTATGAGTCACAGACACAAGGTGCTTAGGATATGTGTCCACAGATGCCTGGTGTCACCAGTAGACGGCCCCACTTATCACTGGCCGCTATCAGGTGCCCGATCAGGGGTCAGCGAGACCTTTAGCCACCTGTCCTGATCTATATAACCTCTCCCCATAGACAGCTCATTATGCCTTGTCTGACCGAGACTATATTAAACGTGGCGCAAATCAAGAAAATCCAACTTTTTTGTTGGATATAGCCAGCCTGCCCCCCCCCCCCCCTCTGTAATATATAGCCAGCTTGCCTCTTTTGGTATATAGCCAGCCTGCCCCCTGTAGTAAAAAGCCACCCAACCCCTCTTTTAGTATATAACCATCCTTCCCTCCTGTAGTATATAGTCATCCTTCCCTCCTGTAGTATACAGCCAGCCTGTAGTATATAGCCAGTCTTTCCCCCCTGTAGTATATAGCCAGCCTGCCCCCTGTAGTATTAAGCTGGTCTGCCCTCCTGTAGTATATAGCCAGTCTGCCCCTCCTGTAGTATATAGCCAACCTGCCCCCTGTAGTATATAGCCAGTCTGCCCCCCTGTAGTATATAGCCAGCCTTCCCCACTTTAGTATATAGCCAACCTGCCCCCTGTAGTATATAGCCAACCTGCCCCCTGTAGTATATAGCCAACCTGCCCCCTGTAGTATATAGCCAGCCTGCCCCCTGTGCATATAGACAGCCTGCCCCCTGTAGTATATAGCCATCCTGCCCCCATGTAGTATATAGCCAACCCCATGTAGTATATATCCTGCATATATAGTAAGCCTGCTCCCCCTGCTGTAGTATATAGCAAGCCTGCCTCCCCTGTAGCAAATATACCCAGCCTGCCCCCTCTGTAGCATATATAGCCAGCCTTCCCCCCTGTAGTATATAGCCAGCCTGCCCCCTATAGCATATATAGCCATCCTGCCCCCACTGTAGTATATAGCCAGCCTGCCCCCTGTATCATATATAGCCAGGCCCCACTGTAGTATATAGCCAGCCTGCCCCCTGTAGTATATAGCCATCCTGCCCCCCTTTAGTATATAGCCATCCTGCCCCCCTTTAGTATATGGCCATCCTGCCCCCCAGTGGTATTTAGCCAGCCTGCCCCCATGTAGTATATAGCCAGCCTCCCCCATGTGTAGTAAATAGCCAGCCTGCCTGGCTGGGCTGTGACTACCTCTCACACAGGATATACAGGCAGGGGGCGGGGCTGTGACTACCTCTCACACAGGATATACAGGCAGGGGCGGGGCTGTGACTACCTCTCACACAGGATATACAGGTAGGGGGCGGGGCTGTGACTACCTCTCACACAGGATATACTGGTAGGGGGCGGGACTGTGACTACCTCTCACACAGGATATACAGGCAGGGGGCGGGGCTGTGACTACCTCTCACACAGGATATACAGGCAGGGGCGGGGCTGTGACCACCTCTCACACAGGATATACAGGCAGGGGGCGGGGCTGTGACTACCTCTCACACAGGATATACAAGCAGGGGGCGGGGCTGTGACCACCTCTCACACAGGATATACAGGCAGGGGGCGGGGCTGTGACTACCTCTCACACAGGATATACAGGCAGGGGGCGGGGCTGTGACTACCTCTCACACAGGATATACAGGCGGGGGACGGGGCTGTGACCACCTCTCACACAGGATATACAGGCAGGGGACGGGGCTGTGACCACCTCTCACACAGGATATACAGGCAGGGGGCGGGGCTGTGACCACCTCTCACACAGGATATACAGGCAGGGGGCGGGGCTGGGACTACCTCACACAGGATATACAGGCAGGGGGCGGGGCTGTGACCACCTCTCATACAGGATATACAGGTAGGGGGCGGGGCTGTGACTACCTCTCACACAGGATATACAGGCAGGGGGCGGGGCTGTGACTACCTCTCACACAGTATACAGGCAGGGGGCGGGGCTAGGTGGAGTGATATCAGTCCTGTCTCTGCAGTGTAGAATCCCCTGGTTTGCCCCATTACTTGCTGCTTGTTGCTCTTCTGATTAGCGCTGAGCACTTGTTTGCTGTTACCCACCTGTTTCTTTAAGCCTCTGGGGTCAGAGGTCAGGTGAGGGGTTAAGGCATAATTACTTTGTTTAAATGTCCCAACTATTTCCAGACTAAGCATTATGTAGGGGCGTCCGTCCCTCCGGCTGGGGACAGGTTCCTGTGGGGCGGCCGATGACTTCTCCCAGATGTCTCCACCATGGGAAGTCCTGAGTGTCCAATCACCTGCGCTCCTGCGCATGCACCGTACATACAATGTTTGGACTTTCTTCTAGTGTTGGTTCTGTCCAGCACCACCAGGTATCAGATCCCATTGAGGTTCAGATTCTCAGCTTTTCTGTGGGTGTAAGAAAATGTGAGGAACTAAAGAAGTTTCCATAGAAAATCCCTTCATTGCAGGAGCTCAAAGGTTCATGGACAAAGAAAACCTGTCACAATGGTGTCACTTTCTGACACGTGGGCGGAGACTGAGGTCCTGATGGACATGACCGGACCTCGCTGTCTGCTCCGTTACTGCAGGGTTTCTGCCTGAAGTTTAGTCTTCAACACGTGAAATGCGGCTGCACTGGGCCGAGACCGGGACCAGGGGGCGACCATCAGGAATATTCCTCTCATCTGCTTCAATAGTCTCCTGGGCTCTGTCCACAGAACCTCTAGTCCAATTTGCCCCTTACTGACTCTCCAGAACCCTCCCTTCCCACTGACCCCTCTTGGGTAAACTCCTCTCCCTTTTCCCTCCCTTGGGAAACCTCCTCTCCCGTCTTCTCTTTTAGAGAACCTCCTCTCCCATCTTCTCTTTTAGGGAACCTCTTCTCCCGTCCTCTCTTTTAGGGAACCTCCTCTCCCGTCTTCTCTTTTAGGGAACCTCCTCTCCCGTCTTCTCTTTTAGGGAACCTCCTCTCCCGTCTTCTCTTTTAGGGAACCTCCTCTCCCGTCTTCTCTTTTAGGGAACCTCCTCTCCCGTCTTCTCTTTTAGGGAACCTCCTCTCCCGTCTTCTCTTTTAGGGAACCTCCTCTCCCGTCGTCTCTTTTAGGGAACCTCCTCTCCCGTCTTCTCTTTTAGGGAACCTCCTCTCCCGTCTTCTCTTTTAGGGAACCTCCTCTCCCGTCTTCTCTTTTAGGGAACCTCCTCTCCCGTCTTCTCTTTTAGGGAACCTCCTCTCCCGTCTTCTCTTTTAGGGAACCTCCTCTCCCGTCTTCTCTTTTAGGGAACCTCCTCTCCCGTTTTCTCTTTTAGGGAACCTCCTCTCCCGTCTTCTCTTTTAGGGAACCTCCTCTCCCGTCGTCTCTTTTAGGGAACCTCCTCTCCCGTCTTCTCTTTTAGGGAACCTCCTCTCACGTCTTCTCTTTTAGGGAACCTCCTCTCCCGTCCTCTCTTTGAGGGAACCTCCCCTCCCGTCTTCTCTTTGAGGGAACCTCCTCTCCCGTCTTCTCTTTGAGGGAACCTCCTCTCCCGTCTTCTCTTTGAGGGAACCTCCTCTCCCGTCCTCTCTTTGAGGGAACCTCCCCTCCCGTCTTCTCTTTGAGGGAACCTCCCCTCCCGTCTTCTCTTTGAGGGAACCTCCTCTCCCGTCCTCTCTTTGAGGGAACCTCCTCTCCCGTCCTCTCTTTGAGGGAACCTCCTCTCCCGTCCTCTCTTTGAGGGAACCTCCTCTCCCGTCTTCTCTTTTAGGGAACCTCCTCTCCTGTCTTCTCTTTTAGAGAACCTCCTCTCCCATCTTCTCTTTTAGGGAACCTCCTCTCCCATCCTCTCTTTTAGGGAACCTCCTCTCCCATCTTCTCTTTTAGGGAACCTCCTCTCCCATCCTCTCTTTTAGGGAACCTCCTCCCCCATCTTCTGGTCAGGTATTTGGGTCAGTACTGAGTAGATTGTATTTCGTCTCCTTCTCTCCCCTCTGGACAGTGAGGACAAGTGAAATAGAATCTGCAATGTTTGGTTGACCTGACGGGAGGGACATAGTGATATAATAATCCATAAATTGTCAGTAATTGGCTCCCCATGAATGACCTCGCCTGTGGCGTCTCCATCGTGTGACTGCTCCTTCCTGTAATCTTGGCCACCAGGTTGTATGAGTGTATACTGAGTTCACCCCCTGCTGGACAGGGGACCCCAGTGTCTGTATGTTCCTGGCCCCCCTATTATCAGTATATAATGTGTGTATATACAGTAGCCGCCATGCTGTCCCCGGCCTGGTGAGGACTAAGGGACCATTGTCTTCCTCCCGTGGACGCGGCTGCTTGTATTTGCTGAGCCGTGTGTGATGAGTGATGGCGCGGCTTGTGCTGTCTGTCTGTCTGTCAATCATCATGAAGAGATGGACATGTCAGTACTAAGGCCCGGACCCCCGGCCACACAGAGAGACCCTGACACCGCTGGCTGGTTAAACAAAAAAGCCATTATCTATGTGTCCCACTATGACTGGCCATAGGGGGCGCTCTGTACAGCGTGCGTCATCCTGCAACTTGTATAGAAAGTTTCCCTGGAACAATCTAGACATCAGGGAAGGTCCAGAGGGTGCGGAAAGTATTCAGACCCTTTAACATTTTCCACTCCATGTTTCATTGTAGCTTCGCATATACTCGTGTATAAGCCCCCCACCTCCGCTGCTCTGAATGGCGCTCCTGCCGTTCTGTGCCCATACAGCAGAAAATGAAGAACTTTGAAAATGAATAATTTTTTGAGATAACTAAAAACAAAAGATATCATCAAAATCTTTCTATTACTTTGAAGTACAATCTCAAAATCCCCGGGATATGTTACAGCGTTAGAAGGGTAAAACCTCCTATAATGACACAGCGCAGATCAGATCAAAATCTCTAGCTCTAAAATGGCTAAGACCATAAGGAGTTAATGTCCACTCTGCCCCCATATTGATAGAAAAAAACTGAAATATAGATATTTTTGCTTAGTTTGGCTGGGTGGCCAGGTCGAGAGAGAGTTGTGGTCGTCCCAAACTTCTTCTATTTTAGGATTATGGAGGCCACTGTGATCATGGGAACCGTGAGAGCTGCATAAATTCTTTTGTAACCTTAGCCAGATCTATGCTTTACCACAATTCTGTCTCTGAGCTCCTTGGGCAGTTCCTTAGACCTGATGATTCTCATGTGCTGTGACATGGACTGTGGGCTGTAACGTCTAAAATAGACAGGTGTGGCCTCTCCTAATCCAATCCGTTTTATTAAACAAAGCTGAACAAAGTGCATATTACTGGGGGGGGCAGAGTGCACATTACTGGGGGGGTCAGAGTGCACATTACTGGTGGGGCAGAGGGCACATTACTGGGGGGGCAGAGTGCACATTACTGGGGGGGGGGGGCAGAGTGCACATGACTGGGGGGGCAGAGGGCACATTACTGGGGGGGGTCAGAGTGCACATTACTGGGGGGGGTCAGAGGGCACATTACTGGTGAGGCAGAGGGCACATTACTGGGGGGGCAGAGTGCACATGACTGGGGGGGCAGAGGGCACATTACTGGGGGGGGTCAGAGTGCACATTACTGGGGGGGGGTCAGAGGGCACATTACTGGGGGGGACAGAGGGCACATTCTTGGGGGCACCCCGGGGGCCCCCGATATTCTGCATGTGTCGCTTCCCCGCTCAGGTCCCCTGGTGTCCCCTGGGCAGTTCCTTAGACCTGATGATTCTCATGTGCTGTGACATGGACTGTGGGCTATAACGTCTTAAATAGACCGGTGTGGCCTCTCCTAATCCAATCCGTTTTATTAAACAAAGCTGAACAAAGTGGGGGGGCAGAGTGCACATTACTGGTGGGGCAGAGTGCACATGACTGGGGGGGCAGAGTGCACATTACTGGGGGGGGCAGAGTGCACATTACTGGGGGGGGCAGAGTGCACATTACTGGGGGGGCAGAGGGCACATTACTGGGGGGGGGTAGAGGGCACATTACTGGGGGGGGTCAGAGGGCACATTACTGGGGGGGGTCAGAGTGCACATTACTGGGGGGGGTCAGAGTGCACATTACTGGGGGGGGTCAGAGGGCACATTACTGGGGGGGGGCAGAGTGCACATGACTGGGGGCGCAGAGTGCACATTATTGGGGGGTCAGAGGGTACATTACTGGGGGGGTCAGAGTGCACATTACTGGAGGGGTCAGAGGGCACATTTCTGCGGGGGACAAAGGGCACATTACTGGGGGGCAGAGGGCACATTACTGGTTTGGGCAGAGGGCACATTACTGGGGGGCAGAGGGCACATTACTGGGGGGGGCAGAGACCACATTACTGGGGGGGCAGAGGGCACATTACTGGGGGGCGCAGAGGGCACACTACTGTGGGACAGGGGGCGCATTACTGTGGGGCACTTTACGAGTGCACTTTACGGGGGGGACAGAGGGCAGAATACTGGGGGGTACAGAGGGCACATTATTGGGGGGGGTCAGAGGGCACATTACTGGGGGGGGGCAGAGGGCACATTCTTGGGGGCACCCCGGGGGCCCCCGATATCCTGCATGTGTCACTTCCCCGCTCAGGTCCCCGGAGTTCACCTTCTTCTTCCTGGTGCATGTAAGTGCATTGTCCGTGTATAATGCGCTGTGCAGGGAGTCACTAAGATCCTGCGCCTGATATCCTGCATGTGTCACTTCCCCGCTCAGGTCCCCGGAGTTCACCTTCTTCTTCCTGGTGCATGTAAGTGCATTGTCCGTGTATAATGCGCTGTGCGGGGAGTCACTAAGATCCTGCGCCCGATATCCTGCATGTGTCGCTTCCCCGCTCAGGTCCCTGGGGTTCACCTTCTTCTTCCTGGTGCATGTAAGTGCATTGTCTGTGTATAATGCGCTGTGCGGGGAGTCACTAAGATCCTGCACCTGATATCCTGCATGTGTCGCTTCCCCGCTCAGGTCCCTGGAGTTCACCTTCTTCTTTCTGGTGCATGTAAGTGCATTGTCCATGTATAATGCGCTGTGCGGGGAGTCACTAAGATCGTGCATCGGATATCCTGCATGTGTTGCTTCCCCGCTCAGGTCCCTGGAGTTCACCTCCTTCTTCCTGGTGCATGTAAGTGCATTGTCCGTGTATAATGCGCTGTGCAGGGAGTCACTAAGATCGTGCCCCCGATATCCTGCATGTGTCGCTTCCCCGCTCAGGTCCCTGGAGTTCACCTTCTTCTTCCTGGTGCATGTAAGTGCATTGTCCGTGTATAATGCGCTGTGCGGGGAGTCACTAAGATCCTGCACCCGATATCCTGCATGTGTCACTTCCCCGCTCAGGTCCCCGGAGTTCACCTTCTTCTTCCTGGTGCATGTAAGTGCATTGTCGGTGTATAATGCGCTGTGCTGGGAGTCACTAAGATCCTACCCCCGATATCCTTCATGTGTCACTTCCCCGCTCAGGTCCCCGGAGTTCACCTTCTTCTTCCTGGTGTATGTAAGTGCATTGTCCGTGTATAATGCGCTGTGTGGGAAGTCACTAAGATCCTGTACCCGATATCCTGCATGTGTCGCTTCCCCGCTCAGGTCCCCGGAGTTCACCTTCTTCTTCCTGGTGCATGTAAGTGCATTGTCTGTGTATAATGCGCTGTGCGGGGAGTCACTATGATCGTGCGCCCGATATCCTGCATGTGTCGCTTCCCCGCTCAGGTCCCTGGGGTTCACCTTCTTCTTCCTGGTGCATGTAAGTGCATTGTCCGTGTATAACGCGCTGTGCGGGGAGTCACTATGATCGTGCGCCCGATATCCTGCATGTGTCACTTCCCCGCTCAGGTCCCCGGAGTTCACCTTCTTCTTCCTGGTGCATGTAAGTGCATTGTCCGTGTATAATGCGCTGTGCGGGGAGTCACTAAGATCCTGCACCCGATATCCTGCATGTGTCGCTTCCCCGCTCAGGTCCCCGGAGTTCACCTTCTTCTTCCTGGTGCATGTAAGTGCATTGTCCGTGTATAATGCGCTGTGCGGGGAGTCACTAAGATCCTACCCCCGATATCCTGCATGTGTCACTTCCCCGCTCAGGTCCCCGGAGTTCACCTTCTTCTTCCTGGTGTATGTAAGTGCATTGTCCGTGTATAATGCGCTGTGTGGGAAGTCACTAAGATCCTGCGCCCGATATCCTGCATGTGTCGCTTCCCCGCTCAGGTCCCCGGAGTTCACCTTCTTCTTCCTGGTACATGTAAGTGCATTGTCCGTGTATAATGTGCTGTGCGGGGAGTCACTAAGATCCTGTACCCGATATCCTGCATGTGTCGCTTCCCCGCTCAGGTCCCCGGAGTTCACCTTCTTCTTCCTGGTGCATGTAAGTGCATTGTCTGTGTATAATGCGCTGTGCGGGGAGTCACTATGATCGTGCGCCCGATATCCTGCATGTGTCGCTTCCCCGCTCAGGTCCCTGGGGTTCACCTTCTTCTTCCTGGTGCATGTAAGTGCATTGTCCGTGTATAACGCGCTGTGCGGGGAGTCACTATGATCATGCGCCCGATATCCTGCATGTGTCACTTCCCCGCTCAGGTCCCCGGAGTTCACCTTCTTCTTCCTGGTGCATGTAAGTGCATTGTCCGTGTATAATGCGCTGTGCGGGGAGTCACTAAGATCCTGCACCCGATATCCTGCATGTGTCGCTTCCCCGCTCAGGTCCCCGGAGTTCACCTTCTTCTTCCTGGTGCATGTAAGTGCATTGTCCGTGTATAATGCGCTGTGCGGGGAGTCACTAAGATCCTGCACCCGATATCCTGCATGTGTCACTTCCCCGCTCAGGTCCCTGGAGTTCACCTTCATCTTCCTGGTGCATGTAAGTGCATTGTCCGTGTATAACGCGCTGTGCGGGGAGTCACTATGATCGTGCGTCCGATATCCTGCATGTGTCGCTTCCCCGCTCAGGTCCCTGGAGTTCACCTTCTTCTTCCTGGTGCATGTAAGTGCATTGTCTGTGTATAATGCGCTGTGCGGGGAGTCACTAAGATCCTGCACCCGATATCCTGCATGTGTCGCTTCCCCGCTCAGGTCCCTGGAGTTCACCTTCTTCTTCCTGGTGCATGTAAGTGCATTGTCCGTGTATAACGCGCTGTGCGGGGAGTCACTATGATCGTGCGTCCGATATCCTGCATGTGTCGCTTCCCCGCTCAGGTCCCTGGAGTTCACCTTCTTCTTCCTGGTGCATGTAAGTGCATTGTCCGTGTATAATGCGCTGTGCGGGGAGTCACTATGATCGTGCGCCCGATATCCTGCATTTGTCACTTCCCCGCTCAGGTCCCCGGAGTTCACCTTCTTCTTCCTGGTGCATGTAAGTGCATTGAATGCAACACAATTTGAAAGAAAACGTTGGTAAGTCCGACTAAAGTGCAATCTAGGAGGTGGGACGTATTTGTCGGCTTTCAAGGATTTAAAGGGCCATCCTCCTTGTTATATATCCGGCCCTATCCTGTGTTCCCTGCCGGATCCTTGCGCTCTATGCCTAAGAGAAAGCTTCCTGTTGTTGTGACCTTCTGCTTTGCTACAGACTCTGATCCTGTGCCGCCCCTCCTGACTCCTGCCCGTCCTGACCTCTTGCCCTCCTGACCTCTTGCCTGGCCTGACCTCTTGCCCGTCCTTACCTCCTGCCTGTCCTTACCTCCTGCCCGTCCTTACCTCCTGCCCTCCTGACCTCTTGCCCGTCCTGACCTCTTGCCCGTCCTGACCTCTTGCCCGTCCTGACCTCTTGCCTGGCCTGACCTCTTGCCCGTCCTTACCTCCTGCCCGTCCTGACCTCATGCCCGTCCTGACCTCATGCCCGTCCTGACCTCTTGCCTGGCCTGACCTCTTGCCTGGCCTGACCTCTTGCCCGTCCTTACCTCCTGCCCTCCTGACCTCTTGCCCGTCCTGACCTCATGCCCGTCCTGACCTCATGCCCGTCCTGACCTCTTGCCCGTCCTGACCTCTTGCCTGGCCTGACCTCTTGCCCGTCCTTACCTCCTGACCTCTTGCCCGTACTGACCTCATGCCCGTCCTGACCTCTTGCCCGTCCTGACTACATTTCTACAACCTTTTACCTCGCCTTGGCTGCCACCACGAGCAAAGCCACGCCTCTGGAGCGACCTGGTAGCACCAGGCCGCAACAAGTCAGACCCGGCGGCCTCTGGTGAACACTGGGTGCCACTTAGACTCCGCTCCCGGGTGTCATCTTACGTCATCGTCCACGGTGCTACAGAGGGTCCACTACCCCCGGTTCCTGCCAGTTGGATGGAGGACTGTAGGATTATGTCACTGTTCCTGACGTGTCTGTAGGATCTCCAGTGGGTTAAGGTCACTGTGGAGATGACATCACCACGGCGGCCACATCCTGCTTTCTTATTGTTTTCCTTTGGATGCAGTCAAGAGCTCGTCCGCCAACCGTGAGGTCAAGCGATTTATTAAGCAGATATATTGGTGCTAACCATCATCTGTCAGACCAGTTCTGCCACATTGATGAATTAGTTGTAGACTTGGGTCCCGGGCTTCAGCCAAGAGACCCAACTCTCTGTATCTGAACCACAACCTGTATCCAACTGCGGACCAGTGGTCGGGAGTCTCATGGGGCGCCTAGAGAAAGATCCTTCAATCCTTCAACACCTGCTGACATCCAGTTTAGTCTTCTGGGACGTGGCTGTAACCGTAGCCAGCCTGGCAAAACATGAACTGTGGTCCTACATGGACCCCGAGCATCGACTGTGCGGCCTATGAAAAATATACAGGGCTTCCTGCCAGCCCCCGACTCCACGGCTCATGTGCAGGACTATGGCTGAGTAAATATTGCGTAGCAGCACATCTGTCAGGGATAATTTATTACATGTCACTCAGAAAGCATCTGTTCCAGCCCAAATCTTCTGTACCACAAGTACTGGACGCCCCACCTGGAGAAATACAAGGAAAACACTGACGTAACATCTTCTCATCCTCCTCTCATCTATACAGGAATGTAAATACTATAATACTGCCCCCTATGTACAGGAATATAACTACTATAATACTGCCCCTATGTACAAGAATATAACTACTATAATACTGCTCCCTATGTACAGGAATATAACTACTATAATACTGCCCCCTATGTACAGGAATATAACTACTATAATACTGCCCCCTATGTACAAGAATATAACTACTATAATACTGCCCCCTATGTACAAGAAGATAACTACTATAATACTGCCCCCTATGTACAAGAATATAACTACTATAATACTGTCCCCTATGTACAAGAATATAACTACTATAATACTGCCCCCTATGTACAGGAATATAACTACTATAATACTGCCCCCTATGTACAGGAATATAACTACTATAATACTGCCCCCTATGTACAAGAATATAACTACTATAATACTGCCCCTATGTACAAGAATATAACTACTATAATACTGCCCCTGTGTACAGGAATATAACTACTATAATACTGCCCCCTATGTACAGGAATATAACTACTATAATACTGCCCCTATGTACAGGAATATAACTACTATAATACTGCCCCCTATGTACAGGAATATAACTACTATAATACTGCCCCCTATGTACAGGAATATAACTACTATAATACTGCCCCCTATGTACAGGAATATAACTACTATAATACTGCCCCCTATGTACAGGAATATAACTACTATAATACTGCTCCCTATGTACAGGGATATAACTACTATAATACTGCCTCCTATGTACAAGAATATAACTACTATAATACTGCCCCCTATGTACAGGAATATAACTACTATAATACTGCCCCCTATGTACAGGGATATAACTACTATAATACTGCCTCCTATGTACAGGGATATAACTACTATAATACTGCCTCCTATGTACAGGAATGTAACTACTATAATACTGCCCCCTATGTACAGGGATATAACTACTATAATACTGCTCCCTATGTACAAGAATATAACTACTATAATACTGTCCCCTATGTACAGGAATATAACTACTATAATACTACCCCCTATGTACAGGAATATAACTACTATAATACTGCTCCCTATGTACAGGGATATAACTACTATAATACTGCCCCCTATGTACAGGAATATAACTACTATAATACTGCCCCCTATGTACAGGGATATAACTACTATAATACTGCCCCCTATGTACAGGAATATAACTACTATAATACTGCCCCCTATGTACAGGAATATAACTACTATAATACTGCCCCCTATGTACAGGGATATAACTACTATAATACTGCCTCCTATGTACAGGGATATAACTACTATAATACTGCCCCCTATGTACAGGAATATAACTACTATAATACTGCCCCCTATGTACAGGAATATAACTACTATAATACTGCTCCCTATGTACAGGGATATAACTACTATAATACTGCTCCCTATGTACAGGAATGTAACTACTATAATACTGCCCCCTATGTACAGGGATATAACTACTATAATACTGCCCCCTATGTACAGGAATATAACTACTATAATACTGCCCCCTATGTACAGGAATATAACTACTATAATACTGCTCCCTATGTACAGGGATATAACTACTATAATACTGCTCCCTATGTACAGGAATGTAACTACTATAATACTGCCTCCTATGTACAGGAATGTAACTACTATAATACTGCCCCCTATGTACAGGGATATAACTACTATAATACTGCTCCCTATGTACAAGAATATAACTACTATAATACTGTCCCCTATGTACAGGAATATAACTACTATAATACTGCCCCCTATGTACAGGAATATAACTACTATAATACTGCCCCCTATGTACAGGAATATAACTACTATAATACTGCTCCCTATGTACAAGAATATAACTACTATAATACTGCCCCCTAAGTACAGGAATATAACTACTATAATACTGCCCCCTATGTACAGGAATATAACTACTATAATACTGCCCCCTATGTACAGGAATATAACTACTATAATACTGCTCCCTATGTACAAGAATATAACTACTATAATACTGCCCCCTATGTACAAGAATATAACTACTATAATACTGCCTCCTATGTACAGGAATATAACTACTATAATACTGCCCCCTATGTACAGGAATATAACTACTATAATACTGCCTCCTATGTACAGGAATATAACTACTATAATACTGCCCCCTATGTACAGGAATATAACTACTATAATACTGCTCCCTATGTACAAGAATATAACTACTATAATACTGCCCCCTATGTACAGGAATATAACTACTATAATACTGCCCCCTATGTACAGGAATGTAAATACTATAATACTGCCCCCTATGTACAAGAATATAACTACTATAATACTGCCCCCTATGTACAGGAATATAACTACTATAATACTGCCCCCTATGTACAGGAATATAACTACTATAATACTGCCCCCTATGTACAGGAATATAACTACTATAATACTGCCCCCTATGTACTGGAATATAACTACTATAATACTGCCCCCTATGTACAGGAATGTAAATACTATAATACTGCCCCCTATGTACAGGAATATAACTACTATAATACTGCCCCCTATGTACTGGAATATAACTACTATAATACTGCCCCCTATGTACAGGAATATTACTACTATAATACTGCCCCCTATGTACAAGAATATAACTACTATAATACTGCCCCCTATGTACAGGAATATAACTACTATAATACTGCCCCCTATGTACAGGAATATTACTACTATAATACTGCCCCCTATGTACAGGAATATAACTACTATAATACTGCCCCCTATGTACAAGAATATAACTACTATAATACTGCCCCCTATGTACAAGAATATAACTACTATAATACTGCCCCCTATGTACAGGAATATAACTACTATAATACTGCCCCCTATGTACAGGAATATAACTACTATAATACTGCCCCCTATGTACAGGAATATAACTACTATAATACTGCCCCCTATGTACAAGAATATAACTACTATATTACTGCCCCCTATGTACAAGAATATAACTACTATAATACTGCCCCCTATGTACAGGAATATAACTACTATAATACCGCCTCCTATGTACTGGAATATAACTACTATAATACTGCCCCATATGTACAGGAATATAACTACTATAATACTGCCCCCTATGTACAGGAATATTACTACTATAATACTGCCCCCTATGTACAAGAATATAACTACTATAATACTGCCCCCTATGTACAGGAATATAACTACTATAATACTGCCCCCTATGTACAGGAATATAACTACTATAATACTGCCCCCTATGTACAGGAATATAACTACTATAATACTGCCCCTATGTACAGGAATATAACTACTATAATACTGCCCCCTATGTACAGGAATATAACTACTATAATACTGCCCCCTATGTACAAGAATATAACTACTATAATACTGCCCCCTATGTACAGGAATATAACTACTATAATACTGCCCCCTATGTACAGGAATATTACTACTATAATACTGCCCCCTATGTACAGGAATATAACTACTATAATACTGCCCCCTATGTACAGGAATATAACTACTATAATACTGCCCCCTATGTACAGGAATATAACTACTATAATACTGCCCCCTATGTGCAGGAATATAACTACTATAATACTGCCTCCTATGTACAGGAATATAACTACTATAATACTGCCCCCTATGTACAAGAATATAACTACTATAATACTGCCCCCTATGTATAAGAATATAACTACTATAATACTGCCCCCTATGTACAAGAATATAACTACTATAATACTGCCCCCTATGTACAGGAATATAACTACTATAATACTGCCCCCTATGTACAAGACTATAACTACTATAATACTGCCCCCTATGTACAGGAATATAACTACTATAATACTGCTCCCTATGTACAGGAATATAACTACTATAATACTGCCCCCTATGTACAGGAATATAACATGGTCTGCTTTATACAATATAACTGTTTCTCATCTCCTCCGTTGGGGGTAGTAGTAGCTGTGAGGATTGTGTAGTAGTGATGGACAGGCTGTTTGCACACTTGTTGCTCCGCCCCTCGCTGTATCGGGCTGGAGTGGATACATGTGATCCTCTTTGTCGGCTTTAGTTTCCTTCTTGAGATCTCTGAGTTGTTGTATTAATGAGTTGATCCCCCGGCCCCCCCTGCGAGGGTCTCGCTGCTGCTGGTAATTGGAGCTCTTTGCTCTCGCTGTGTTGGACATAGTTCGCACTTGATGCCCGGAGGGTTCACATCTGACCAGTTCTATATCAGGAGTTGGAGTGACGGCAGATTGTGGGTGATGGAGCCCCCTGTGTGACCCGATGGCACTTGGTCAGGACAAGCGCTGAGCACCACTAGTCGGGGGTCTAAGGACCCCACATTCCAGTGACCCCGTGCCATGACCTCCACGTCACATCTCACTACAGAACACTGTCACGACTCTGGCTGATAACAGAGAGCAGTAAACTCATTGCAGGACAGTATCCCACATGATTGGCTTAGATACAGCGGCTCAGCAGTCAGGGTCTTCCCCAGGCTTGGATACATGGGCAGGGTGGTTGTAGCATCTTCTAGGGGGCTCTGCCTCTCAGCTGCCCCCCGGCTCCATCCTATCATCCTCGTCCCAGCACTCGGATCGGGGGTCTTAAAAGCTTAAAGTCAAGTAATTCCCCCGAATGTCAGGGGCGGAGCTTGTGAGTAAAAATCCCTGGAATGGGAGATAATTACTGTCTCTAAGCCGCTCCGGGTGCGGAGAGAACACACATCTCCGGATAATCCCCTTATGGAAAGACCCCGGATCCAATTTTACAAGTGTTGCTGCGCTGTCCCCTTAGTTACAGGAAATAGTAACGGGGGCGCAGCCACTTACCACTTATTACATGTCACTCCCCAAGATTGGGACATCTGTTCTCCAAAATCCCTTCTGTCCCAAAAGAAGGAAAAGTGCCAAAAGAAGCGCAAATGGCAAAATTTACCAATATCTGGTATACATACAGTCTCTCTGTTGCTGAGACTGCATGCTGTGAGAGGGAGGAGGGAGATGCAGCTGGAGCTTCACTCTCTGGCCGTCTATGATATATATTGCGTATAAGACTGCATGCTATGAAGAGGAAGGGGAGGGGATGTGAGGCTGCATGCTGTGAGAGGGGGGAGAGAGCTGCAGTCTTATCTCTGTCTATTATACTGAATATTACGAGGACAGAGAAGCAGAAGATGCAGCTTTTCTCTCTCTGTTGCTGAGACTGTATGCTGTGAGAGGGGAAAGGGAGCAGCTGCATCTGCTGACATGTGATTAGGGGAGATTATATTGTCTGTGGAAACTGGAGAACTATAGTATCCTTATATATCGGGGTACCGGGAGACTGCAGTAAGTCGTGCTGCCCAGTGGCGTAACTAGGAGAGACTGGGCCCCATAGCAGATTTCTATACGGGGCCCCCCTTCCCCATAAAAAAATATACATATTTAGGCAGCATTCACATAAACGTGTGTCCGCCTGGCTATAGCGCGGCAGGCACACGTCTGGTGCGCTGGAGAGGAGGAGAGGTGATCGCGGCTCACCCCTCCCCTCTCCATAGAGAATGGAGCCGCATGGTCGTTCTTACGGCCATACATAGTTCAGGCTCTATCTCTTTTGCGGCCACAACTCGAAACAGTGAGTACTCGTTGTGCTCACCGTACCAAGCCCAGGCTATAGACGCCTATGGGGGAAGTATATCCGGCAGCAAATTTGCAGCCAGATATACGTCCCTCATGCGTTCCTATGTATCTTTATACAGACATGTTTATACAATTACACACATTAATACACTCCTATTTACGTACATTTATATACTTATATACAAACACATACATTTCTACACTTGTATACTTGCACCTGTATACATACAAGTATACACTTATACACACACATTTATGCAGTATACACTGTACCATACACTTCTGCATATACATACAGACTATACACACATACGGGAAATACACACACATTCAGTACATACAGCATAAGCACACACATACGGGAAATACACACACATTCAGTACATACAGCATAAGCACACACATACGGGAAATACACACACATTCAGTATATAGAACATATACATGCATACCATATACACAGCATATGCAAAAACACACATACATCATGTATGTGCATATATTTAAATGTGCACATATATATGCTTATATAAATATGTGCGTCTATAAATACAGTAGATGCATATGTACACATATACACAGTATATACTCAAGGAAAATACAAACAGCACACAAAAGTAGAGAGTAGCGTGTGCAAGCTCAATAGGACCAGGCCCTAGGTCCTTCAATATATAATCACGAATACAGGCAGCACTCCAAGACGTCCAGCTTTAGGTGAAAAAGATGTTCTTCTTTATTCCATGTTTGAAAAAGGCTCCTAGTGAGCCGAAACGTCGCCGTACTTTGTTGTATTTTTTAAACGTGGAATAAAGAAGAACATTTTTTTCACCTAAAGCTGGAGTGCTGCCTATTTTGGTGATTATACACAGTATATACACAGTATATACAGCTCAAAAAAAGAAAAATAAGGAGCAGCACCGCGTTGGGGAGAGGAAAACTCGTGTGCAGGTCTTCACAGCAGGGTCCACTAAGTACCCTCGTATCCAAGAAAGAAAAAATACTGAAGCAGCACTCCGTGAATATGTATTTATTCCACCTTCATGATGCGACGTTTCGTCTATTCAATCAAGACATGCTTGAGAATGTCTTGATTGAATAGACGAAACGTCGCATCATGAAGGTGGAATAAATACACATTCACGGAGTGCTGCTTCAGTATTTTTTCTTTCTTACACAGTATATACATATATACACAGTATATACACATATACACAGTATATACATAGTATATACACATATACACAGTATATACATAGTATATACACATATACACAGTATATACACAGTATATACACATATACACAGTATATACACATTATATACACAGTATATACATATATACACAGTATATACACATATACACAGTATATACACAGTATATACACAGTATATACATACATACACAGTATGTACACAGTATATACATACATACACAGTATATACACAGTATATACATACATACACAGTATATACACAGTATATACACAGTGTATACACAGTATATACATATATACACAGTATATACACAGTATATACATACATACACAGTATATACACAGTATATACACAGTGTATACACAGTATATACACAGTACATACATATATACACAGAACATACACAGTAGATATATATATATATACACATATATACATTTATACACAGTATATGCATATATACACAGTATATACACATATACATAGTATATACACATATACACACAGATAAATACATATGTATATAGTATATACTTACCTTTTGTCAGGCTTAGAGGTTGTGGATCCTCTGAACCACTGCGGACGATGGCACAAGCCACTACCTGGGACCGGAGTCTAAGTGGCACCCGGTTTTCACCAGAGCCCGCCGCAAAGCGGGTTGGACTTGCTGCGGCGTGGTACCACCAGGTCGTTCCGCAGGCGTGACTTGTCCGCAGTGGCAGCCAAGGTCGGGGTACAGAATCGGCAGGCAATCTCGTAGTCGGGGTCAGGCAGGAGGTCAGGACGGGCAGCACAGGTTCGTAGTCAGAGTCGTAGCAACAGGTCAGGACAGGCGGCACAGGAGCGTAGTCAGAAACGGAGCAGGGGTCACAACGGGAAATCTCAAGAACAGCACTCGGCATCAAAACAGCTTTCTCTAGGGCGCAAGGCACAAAGATCCGGCAGGGCTTGCAGGAAGAGGCAGGCTTAAATAGAATTGGACAATTTGGCCAGCGCCAATTAATGGCGCACTGGCCCTTTAAATTTCCTAGAAGAGTCGCGCGCGCGCCCAGAGGCACGGGACCGCGCGCGCACGGAGCGAGGCCGGGACTCGGGAGCGGGGAGAGGTGAGATGCGCTGGCGTGGCGCCTGCGGGGAGCGAGAGGCACGGGTGAGCCCGCGACCCGCGATGTGGGTCGCGGGTCCACCCGTGACAGTACCCCCCCCCCCCTTCGGCCTCCCTCTCTTCTTTGGTTGAAGAAATCTCTGCAGAAGATCACGGTCCAGAATATTGTCCTCCGGCTCCCAAGACCTTTCTTCTGGACCGAACCCCTTCCAGTCGACTAAGAAGAACCGCTTCCCCCTTACAGTCTTCATATCGAGGATGTCTTTTACCTCATAGGTGTCGGTGGAGTCAGCCACAGGGGAAGGAGGAGGTACTTGCCGGGAGAAGCGGTTCAGGATGACAGGCTTGAGCAGGGAGACATGGAAGGAGTTCGGGATGCGCATGGTGGGAGGAAGGCGCAACTTGTAGGATACAGGATTGATACGGGTCAGGACCTCGAAAGGACCCAAGAAACGAGGACCGAGCTTGTAACCAGGTATCTTCAGCCGGATGTATTTGGAAGATAACCAGACCTTGTCCCCAGGAGAGAAGACGGGAGGAGATCTGCGTTTCTTGTCGGCCTGGATTTTAGTGCGAGCAGATGCCCGAAGTAGAGATAGACGAGTCTGTCTCCATACGGAGCTGAGGTCTTGCACCAAATCTTCCACCGCGGGAACATCCGAGGGAACTGAGAGAGGGAGTGGAGGGCGTGGAATTCTTCCATAGACAACAAAGAATGGAGCAGCACCAGCAGACTCAGAATCCAGAGAGTTGTAGGAGAACTCTGCCCAGGGCAACAAAGTGGACCAGTTGTCCTGACGGGCAGAGACAAAATGACGCAAATAGCAGCCCAGACTCTGGTTGACTCTCTCCACTTGACCATTGGACTGAGGGTGGTAGGCTGAAGAAAAGTCCAACTTCACCTGCAATTGGCCACAGAGTGAGCGCCAGAAACGGGAGACAAATTGAACTCCACGATCAGAGACAATGTGCAGAGGAAGCCCATGTAGCCGGAATATATGTTGGAAGAAGAGACTGGCAAGACGTGGAGCAGACGGTAGACCTGGAAGAGGAACAAAATGAGACATCTTCGAAAACCGATCTGTTACCACCCAGATGACAGTATTGCCCGAAGAAGATGGAAGATCCGTGACAAAGTCCATAGCCACGTGAGACCACGGGCGACTGGGTATCGGCAACGGAAGCAAGAGACCAGCTGGTTTTAGACGAGAAGGCTTATTTCGAGCACAGGAGGTGCAGGATCCCACAAAGTCCCGAACATCTTTGACCAAGTCAGGCCACCAGTAGTAGCGGGAGATGAGGGCCACGGAGCGTTGCACCCCAGGGTGCCCAGCCAGGCGGGAAGAATGTCCCCAAAACAAAATCCTCTTCCGCAGAGCAGGTCGGACATACGTCTTGCCAGGGGGAAGCTGCCGAAGATCCACAGGAGCGGCTGCAACCAACTGTTCCGGAGAGATGATGTACTGAGGAACCGGCTCTTCTCCAACAACATCTGAGGCACGGGAAAGGGCGTCTGCCTTGATATTCTTCTCTGCTGGCCGGAAGTGAATCATCAAATTGAAGCGGGAGAAGAATAGTGACCAACGGGCTTGTCTGGGATTAAGACGTTGGGCAGTCTGGAGGTACGAAAGGTTCTTATGATCCGTATAAACACAGACTGGATAGCGAGCACCCTCCAAAAGATAACGCCATTCTTCCAAGGCAAGTTTGATTGCCAAAAGTTCCTTGTCACCAATTGAGTAGTTCTTCTCTGCAGGAGAAAAGGTTTTAGAAAAGAAACCGCACGTAAGAGTTCGCCCCCTGGGTCCTTTCTGGGTAAGCACAGCCCCTGCACCGACAGAAGATGCGTCCACCTCCAAGATAAAAGGCTTCTCAGTATCAGGTCTAGAAAGGATCGGAGCTTTAGCAAAGGCGGACTTTAACCTTGCAAAGGCCTCTTCAGCCGCTGGAGGCCAAAGGCGTGGATTAGCGCCCTTCCTGGTTAGTGCCACGATGGGGGCAACAAGGGTAGAGAAATGAGGAATGAACTGGCGGTAGTAGTTTGCGAAGCCCAGGAATCTCTGAATGGCGCGAAGACCCTCTGGACGAGGCCACTGAAGAACGGCAGACAGCTTGGTAGGATCCATCTGGAGACCCCTGTCGGAGATGATGTAACCAAGAAAAGGTAGACTCCGTTGATGGAAGAGACATTTCTCGAGCTTAGCGTAGAGACAATTGGCTCGAAGGCGGCCTAGAACTTGCCGTACGTGAGATTGATGAGTCTTGAGATCTGGAGAGAACACCAAGATATCATCCAGGTAGACCACTACACACGTATACAGAAGGTCCCTGAAGATGTCATTGACAAACTCCTGGAAGACAGCTGGAGCATTGCATAATCCAAAAGGCATCACAAGGTATTCGAAGTGACCATCTCGGGTGTTAAATGCTGTCTTCCATTCGTCGCCCTTGCGGATACGAATAAGGTTGTAGGCCCCGCGAAGATCCAACTTAGAGAAAATCTTCGAGCCGCGCAGGCGATCAAACAGTTCAGTGATCAGTGGCAGAGGGTAGCGGTTTTTAACCGTGATCTTATTAAGTCCACGATAATCAATACAAGGACGCAGGGAGCCGTCCTTCTTAGTAACGAAGAAGAATCCTGCACCCGCAGGAGAGGAGGACTTCCGTATGAAACCTCTTTGCAAGTTCTCCTGGATATACTCAGACATGGCTGTGGTTTCAGGAACGGAGAGTGGATACACTCGACCTCTGGGAGGAGAAGTGCCCGGCAATAACTCAATAGGGCAATCGTAGGGTCGATGCGGTGGCAAAGTCTCAGCCTGCTTTTTAGAGAAGACGTCAGAGAAGTCCTGGTAGCACGCGGGTAAACCCTCCAAAGGCTTCTTAGACAGAGAGGAGGCCAATACAGGTACAGGCAGGGAAGCTCCCATACAGCGGGACCGGCACTCAGGACCCCAATGAAGAATCTCCCCTGTCATCCAATTGAGAACAGGAGCATGGAGCTGCAGCCACGGAAGACCCAAGAGGATAGAGGACGTGGATCGAGGTAGCACGTAAAAGGACAGTCTCTCCTTGTGTAACACTCCGACTTGCAAGGACAGAGGCTTGGTGCGGTACAAGACCGGGTCAGAGAGGATCTGGCCACTTACGGATGAGATGACCAACGGCTTCTCAAGGCGAACCACTGGGATGTGATGCCGGGAGATCAGAGCGGCATCCACGAAATTCCCCGCAGAGCCGGAGTCCAGGAATGCAGAGACTTGGATCTGGGGACTGGCACCAATGCTGAGAAGCACCGGAATCAACAGACGTGGAGAAGCTTGGCAGACACCTAGGGACGCTTCTCCCAAGAACCCTAGGTGCTGGCGTTTCCCGGACGCTGAGGACGGATGGGACAGGACCCGATGAAGTGCTCCGGACTAGCACAATAAAGACAAAGGTTACCCTGGCGCCTTCTGATGCGTTCCTGGGAGGAGAGTCTAGCTCTGTCCACCTCCATAGGCTCCTCTGCGGATGGTAAGTCCTGAGGTTGGAGTGGTCTTTGGAAGACCGGGGCCAGGCGGGGAAGGCGTCGAGGACGGACTTGAGGTTGCTCGAAGCGAGATTCCTCCGCATGCTCTCTAAATCGCACGTCAATCCGAGTGGCCAAGGAGATAAGACCAGACAGAGTAGACGGAAGATCACGAGCGGCCAGGGCGTCCTTCACATGAGAGGCGAGACCCTTCTTGAAAGCGGCAGACAAGGCGGCGTCATTCCAGGCAAGTTCTGACGCCAAAGTACGGAACTGGACCGCATACTCTCCCACGGAGGAATTCCCCTGGCGCAAGTTCAATAAGGCAGACTCAGCGGAGGAGGCCCGAGCTGGTTCCTCAAACACGGCCCTAAATTCGGACACGAAGGCTGAGAGAGAAGCCGTAACCGGGTCGCTTCTGTCCCACAGGGGTGTAGCCCAGGCCAGGGCTTTCCCAGAGAGTAGGCTGATTAAAAACGCCACCTTTGATCGTTCCGAAAAAAACTGGGTCGGCATAAGTTCAATATGCAGGAAACACTGAGTTAAAAAACTTCTGCACATCTTAGGATCACCATCATATTTGCTGGGCATGGACAAGCGCATCCTGGGTTCAACAGCAGGGAGAGGAGTCGGAGCTGTAGAAATCGCTTGAGCAGCTTCCGGGACCTGTTGCGGTTGTTGGTTGGCCAATAGTTGCTGCAACATGGCAGTGACCTGCTCCAGCTGGTCACGCTGCGCAGCAATCTGCCGGGATTGGTGGATCACAATAGTAGCGAGGTCAGGCTTGCTAGGAGACGGAACCTCGGCGGGATCCATGGCCGGATCTTACTGTCAGGCTTAGAGGTTGTGGATCCTCTGAACCACTGCGGACGATGGCACAAGCCACTACCTGGGACCGGAGTCTAAGTGGCACCCGGTTTTCACCAGAGCCCGCCGCAAAGCGGGTTGGACTTGCTGCGGCGTGGTACCACCAGGTCGTTCCGCAGGCGTGACTTGTCCGCAGTGGCAGCCAAGGTCGGGGTACAGAATCGGCAGGCAATCTCGTAGTCGGGGTCAGGCAGGAGGTCAGGACGGGCAGCACAGGTTCGTAGTCAGAGTCGTAGCAACAGGTCAGGACAGGCGGCACAGGAGCGTAGTCAGAAACGGAGCAGGGGTCACAACGGGAAATCTCAAGAACAGCACTCGGCATCAAAACAGCTTTCTCTAGGGCGCAAGGCACAAAGATCCGGCAGGGCTTGCAGGAAGAGGCAGGCTTAAATAGAATTGGACAATTTGGCCAGCGCCAATTAATGGCGCACTGGCCCTTTAAATTTCCTAGAAGAGTCGCGCGCGCGCCCAGAGTCATGGGACCGCGCGCGCACGGAGCGAGGCCGGGACTCGGGAGCGGGGAGAGGTGAGATGCGCTGGCGTGGCGCCTGCGGGGAGCGAGAGGCACGGGTGAGCCCGCGACCCGCGATGTGGGTCGCGGGTCCACCCGTGACACCTTTTCAGATGTTTTGGGGCTGTATGGGTGAACACCCGGCCGTGGCTTCAGGCAGGTGTTCTGGCGTGTAGGTGGGTGATCGCATCAGTGCTTGTTCGTCCGCAGGGAAGGAGTGGGGTTCGGACGGGGGCTTGATCGGCCGGGAGGAGGTCAGACACTCTGGGGGAGTCGGGCGGGTGCCTGTTCCACGGCGCGGGGGGCCTTTGCTTGTTCGGCCCTGGGGGGGAGGGGGAGTTGGACGTGCGCGGGAAGGAGTGGGGTTCGGACGGGGGCTTGATCGGCCGGGAGGAGGTCACACACTCTGGGGGAGTCGGGCGGGTGCCTGTTCCGCGGCGCGGGGGGCCTTTGCTTGTTCGGCCCTGGGGGGGGGGGGGAGGTGCGCTTGCTCGACCGCGCACGGGGGGTTGTTCGGGCGGGTGGCTTGTATGTCCGCCGGGGCGGGGGGTGTGTTAGTGGGGCGGTTGCTTGTTTGACCGCAGGAGTGGGGAGGAGGGGCATCCCTGCTAGCACGCAGGGGGATGGCCGGGGGGCAGACAGTCTCCTTTGCAGGGGGCGGACAGCTCACGGAGGGGGCGGGCGGCTTCCGGAGGGGGTCAGTTTAGGAATGGACACAGAGGTAGGGGCCCGGGGGCACGATCCGGTAGGCAACGACACTGCAGGGACACACGGAGTCCGTGCATCCCGGGCCCCTTAACCTCCCGAGCCCCGTAGCAACCGCTACGGCTGCTATGGCGGTTGTTACGCCACTGGTGCTGCCCCCCTCTCCCTCGTGTCGGCTATGAATCGCAGACACAGAAATCTCATCTGAACATTGAGTTACATGATGTTTTCTACTCCTTTCACATCTAGAGCTGCAGCAATAGCTCCTGGATACAAGGCACCTCTGCTTTGGTTTATTGCACCACAAGAACACGCAGAATGGAAAGCTACAGGTCAGAGTGACAGAGCGAAGGTCACAAGGTCCTGTGCCCACAGAGGGACATCGCTTACCAGATCTGGAAGACGTGTGAGGTCAGGAAACCTGAGAGAAGATGGAAGGAAGCAGAGGTGATGATGTGGGATTGATGTATGGGCCGTCACCAGAGGACAGGCCACCACCTCAGGACCTGCTGTCACCAGAGGATAGGCCACCACCTCAGGACCTGCTGTCACCAGAGGACAGGCCACCACCTCAGGACCTGCCATCACCAGAGGACAGGCCACCACCTCAGGACCTGCCGTCACCAGAGGACAGGCCACCACCTCAGGACCTGCCGTCAACAGAGGACAGGCCACCACCAGAGGACAGGCCACCACCAGAGGACAGGCCACCACCAAAGGACAGGCCACCACCAGAGGACAGGCCACCACCAAAGGACAGGCCACCGCCAGAGGACAGGCCACCGCCAGAGGACAGGCCACCACCAGAGGACAGGCCATCACCAGAGGACAGGCCACCGCCTCAGGACCTGCCGTCACCAGAGGACAGGCCACCGCCTCAGGACCTGTTGTCACCAGAGGACAGGCCACCGCCTCAGGACCTGTTGTCACCAGAGGACAGGCCACCACCTCAGGACCTGCCGTCACCAGAGCATAGGCCACCGCCTCAGGACCTGCCATCACCAGAGCATAGGCCACCGCCTCAGGACCTGCCGTCACCAGAGGACAGGCCACCACCTCAGGACCTGCCGTCAACAGAGGACAGGCCACCACCAGAGGACAGGCCACCACCAGAGGACAGGCCACCACCAAAGGACAGGCCACCGCCAGAGGACAGGCCACCGCCAGAGGACAGGCCACCACCAGAGGACAGACCATCACCAGAGGACAGGCCACCGCCTCAGGACCTGCCGTCACCAGAGGACAGGCCACCGCCTCAGGACCTGTTGTCACCAGAGGACAGGCCACCACCTCAGGACCTGCCATCACCAGAGCATTGGCCACCACCTCAGGACCTGCCGTCACCAGAGGACAGGCCACCACCTCAGGACCTGCCGTCAACAGAGGACAGGCCACCACCAAAGGACAAGCCGTCACCAGAGGATAGGCCACCGCCTCAGGACCTGCCGTCACCATAGGACAGGCCACCACCAGAGGACAGGCCATCACCAGAGGACAGGCCACCACCAGAGGACAGGCCACCACCAGAGGACAGGCCATCACCAAAGGACAGGCCACCACCAGAGGACAGGCCACCGCCAGAGGACAGGCCACCGCCAGAGGACAGGCCACCACCAGAGGACAGGCCATCACCAAAGGACAGGCCACCACCAGAGGACAGGCCACCGCCAGAGGACAGGCCACCACCAGAGGACAGGCCACCGCCAGAGGACAGGCCACCACCAGAGGAGAGGCCACCACCAGAGGACAGGCCATCACCAGAGGACAGGCCACCGCCTCAGGACCTGCCATCACCAGAGGACAGGCCACCGCCTCAGGACCTGCCGTCACCAGAGGACAGGCCACCGCCTCAGGACCTGTTGTCACCATAGGGCGGGCTGTCACCAGACTTTGGGCTGTAGTCCAGAACACACTGAGGCTCATTTACTAAGGGTCCAAATACCACACTTCAGTTGGGTTTCGCGATTATTTCTGTTTTGCACCGAATTGCCCCAGGTTTTTGGTGCACACGATTGGATTGTGGCGCATCGGCGCCGGCTTGCACGCAACATAAATCAGGGGGCGTGGCCATTGTACAACCCGATGGATTCGGACAAACTGCAGAATTTATAAAAGGAATTGTATCACAAGATCACACACTCACATGCACCGGGAAGAAGAAGGTGAACTCCGGCGGACATCGGCACAGAAGCGACACCTGTTGGATATCGGGCGCACAATCTTAGTGGATCGCGGCAGACACGAATCCTACTCGGAAAACGCACCGCGGGATTGTGACAGGTAAGTAAATCTGCCCCACTATGTGAATAGAGGGCGGTCCGTCACTAGAGGATGCAGAGTATAAGATGTAACAGAAATAATAATAATAATAATACTTTATGTATAAAGCGCACACAGATTACGCAGCAGTGTACAAAGCATGACAAATTGGTCCCTGTCCCCATGGGGCTCATCTAAACAACCTAACAGTATATTTTGGAGTGTGGGAGGAAACCGGAGGACCCGGAGGAAACTCTTTGCAGATGTTGACCTGGGTGGGATTCGAACCCAGGACCCCAGCGCTGCACGGCAGAAGTGCTACTCACTCAGCCACTGTGCTGCTCTGGATGTGACTGGAGTATAAGCCACTGATCCTTCGTGTCCATTGTCATAGTGACACGCGGCTCCCTGATTTGGCACAGGCTGAGGACACGCTGGGCTGGAAGCCTCGTCCTCCTCATGTTCCCCAGTGTCAGCTCCTAATGTCAGTGAATTGTGTTTATCTCCTCGCACCCTTGTGTTGAGACTCATTCTATCAACACCCCGTTAATGTAGACGGAGCTGCGCACATGTCCCCCTCCTGGCTGCAGCTCGTCAGCAGATAGCAGCCCCGGCCCATGGACATCACCGGATGGTCCTCAGACCTGCAGGGCTCCTCCAGGAAGAGATCTGGGATGGCTCCATCTCTAGCCGAGGGACAGGGGGACAAGCGCTGAGCCTCATCATCGGAGGGTCCTCAGACCTGCAGGGCTCCTCCAGGAAGAGATCTGGGATGGCTCCATCTCTAGCCGAGGGACAGGGGGACAAGCGCTGAGCCTCATCACCAGAGGGTCCTCAGACCTGCAGGGCTCCTCCAGGAAGAGATCTGGGATGGCTCCATCTCTAGCCGAGGGCCAGGGGGACAAGAGCTGAGCCTCATCACCGGAGGGTCCTCAGGAAGAGATCTGGGATGGCTCCATCTCTAGCCAAGGGACAGGGGAACAAGAGCTGAGCCTCATCATTGGAGGGTCCTCAGACCTGCAGGGCTCCTCCAGGAAGAAGTCTGGGATGGCTCCATCTCTAGCCGAGGGCCCGGGGGACAAGAGCTGAGCCTCATCACCAGAGGGTCCTCAGACCTGCAGGGCTCCTCCAGGAAGAGATCTGGGATGGCTCCATCTCTAGCCGAGGGCCAGGGGGACAAGAGCTGAGCCATCACCAGAGGGTCCTCAGACCTGCAGGGCTCCGCCAGGAAGAGATCTGGGATGGCTCCATCTCTAGCCGAGGGACCGGGGGACAAGAGCTGAGCTTCATCACCGGAGGGTCCTCAGACCTGCAGGGCTCCTCCAGGAAGAGATCTGGGATGGCTCCATCTCTATCCGAGGGACAGGAGGACAAGCGCTGAGCCTCATCACCAGAGGGTCTTCAGACCTGCAGGGCTCCTCCAGGAAGAGATCTGGGATGGATCCATCTCTAGCCGAGGGACAGGGGGACAAGAGCTTAGCCTCATCACCGGAGGGTCCTCAGACCTGCAGGGCTCCTCCAGGAAGAGATCTGGGATGGCTCCATCTCTAGCCGGGGGACAAGAGCTTAGCCTCATCAACGGAGGGTCCTCAGACCTGCAGGGCTCCTCCAGGAAGAGATCTGGGATGGCTCCATCTCTAGACGAGGGACAGGGGGACAAGAGCTGAGCCTCATCACCAGTGGGTCCTCAGACCTGCAGGGCTCCTCCAGGAAGAGATCTGGGATGGCTCCATCTCTAGCCGAGGGACAGGGGGACAAGAGCTTAGCCTCATCATCGGAGGGTCCTCAGACCTGCAGGGCTCCTCCAGGAAGATGTCTGGGATGGCTCCATCTCTAGCCGAGGGACAGGAGGACAAGCGCTGAGCCTCATCACCAGAGGGTCCTCAGACCTGCAGGGCTCCTCCAGGAAGAGATCTGGGATGGCTCCATCTCTAGCCGAGGGCCAGGGGGACAAGAGCTGAGCCTCATCACCGGAGGGTCCTCAGGAAGAGATCTGGGATGGCTCCATCTCTAGCCGAGGGACAGGGGAACAAGAGCTAAGCCTCATCATCGGAGGGTCCTCAGGCCTGCAGGGCTCCTCCAGGAAGAGATCTGGGATGGCTCCATCTCTAGCCGAGGGACAGGGGGACAAGTGCTGAGCCTCATCACCGGAGGGTCCTCAGGAAGAGATCTGGGATGGCTCAATCTCTAGCCGAGGGCCAGGGGGACAACAGCTGAGCCTCATCATCGGAGGGTCCTCAGGAAGAGATCTGGGATGGCTCCATCTCTAGCCGAGGGACCGGGGGACAAGAGCTGAGCTTCATCACCAGAGGGTCCTCAGACCTGCAGGGCTCCTCCAGGAAGAGATCTGGGATGGCTCCATCTCTAGCCGAGGGCCAGGGGGACAAGAGCTGAGCCTCATCACCGGAGGGTCCTCAGGAAGAGATCTGGGATGGCTCCATCTCTAGCCGAGGGACAGGGGAACAAGAGCTGAGCCTCATCATCGGAGGGTCCTCAGACCTGCAGGGCTCCTCCAGGAAGAAGTCTGGGATGGCTCCATCTCTAGCCGAGGGCCCGGGGGACAAGAGCTGAGCCTCATCACCAGAGGGTCCTCAGACCTGCAGGGCTCCTCCAGGAAGAGATCTGGGATGGCTCCATCTCTAGACGAGGGCCAGGGGGACAAGAGCTGAGCCATCACCAGAGGGTCCTCAGACCTGCAGGGCTCCTCCAGGAAGAGATCTGGGATGGCTCCATCTCTAGCCGAGGGACCGGGGGACAAGAGCTGAGCTTCATCACCGGAGGGTCCTCAGACCTGCAGGGCTCCTCCAGGAAGAGATCTGGGATGGCTCCATCTCTATCCGAGGGACAGGAGGACAAGTGCTGAGCCTCATCACCAGAGGGTCTTCAGACCTGCAGGGCTCCTCCAGGAAGAGATCTGGGATGGATCCATCTCTAGCCGAGGGACAGGGGGACTAGAGCTTAGCCTCATCACCGGAGGGTCCTCAGACCTGCAGGGCTCCTCCAGGAAGAGATCTGGAATGGCTCCATCTCTAGCCGGGGGACAAGAGCTTAGCCTCATCAACGGAGGGTCCTCAAACCTGCAGGGCTCCTCCAGGAAGAGATCAGGGATGGCTCCATCTCTAGCCGAGGGACAGGGGGACAAGAGCTGAGCCTCATCACCAGTGGGTCCTCAGACCTGCAGGGCTCCTCCAGGAAGAGATCTGGGATGGCTCCATCTCTAGCCGAGGGACAGGGGGACAAGAGCTTAGCCTCATCATCGGAGGGTCCTCAGACCTGCAGGGCTCCTCCAGGAAGATGTCTGGGATGGCTCCATCTCTAGCCGAGGGACAGGAGGACAAGCGCTGAGCCTCATCACCAGAGGGTCCTCAGACCTGCAGGGCTCCTCCAGGAAGAGATCTGGGATGGCTCCATCTCTAGCCGAGGGACCGGGGGACAAGAGCTGAGCCTCATCACCAGAGGGTCCTCAGACCTGCAGGGCTCCTCCAGGAAGAGATCTGGGATGGCTCCATCTCTAGCCGAGGGCCAGGGGGACAAGAGCTGAACCTCATCACCGGAGGGTCCTCAGGAAGAGATCTGGGATGGCTCCATCTCTAGCCGAGGGACAGGGGAACAAGAGCTGAGCCTCATCATCGGAGGGTCCTCAGGCCTGCAGGGCTCCTCCAGGAAGAGATATGGGATGGCTCCATCTCTAGCCGAGGGACAGGGGAACAAGAGCTGAGCCTCATCATCGGAGGGTCCTCAGACCTGCAGGGCTCCTCCAGGAAGAGATGTGGGATGGCTCCATCTCTAGCCGAGGGCTAGGGGGACAAGAGCTGAGCCATCACCAGAGGGTCCTCAGACCTGCAGGGCTCCTCCAGGAAGAGATCTGGGATGGCTCCATCTCTAGCCGAGGGCCAGGGGGACAAGAGCTGAGCCTCATCACCGGAGGGTCCTCAGGAAGAGATCTGGGATGGCTCCATCTCTAGCCGAGGGACAGGGGAACAAGAGCTGAGCCTCATCATCGGAGGGTCCTCAGACCTGCAGGGCTCCTCCAGGAAGAAGTCTGGGATGGCTCCATCTCTAGCCGAGGGCCCGGGGGACAAGTGCTGAGCCTCATCACCAGAGGGTCCTCAGACCTACAGGGCTCCTCCAGGAAGAGATCTGGGATGGCTCCATCTCTAGCCGAGGGCCAGGGGGACAAGAGCTGAGCCTCATCACCGGAGGGTCCTCAGGAAGAGATCTGGGATGGCTCCATCTCTAGCCGAGGGACAGGGGAACAAGAGCTGAGCCTCATCATCGGAGGGTCCTCAGACCTGCAGGGCTCCTCCAGGAAGAAGTCTGGGATGGCTCCATCTCTAGCCGAGGGCCCGGGGGACAAGTGCTGAGCCTCATCACCAGAGGGTCCTCAGACCTGCAGGGCTCCTCCAGGAAGAGATCTGGGATGGCTCCATCTCTAGCCGAGGGCCAGGGGGACGAGCTGAGCCATTACCAGAGGGTCCTCAGACCTGCAGGGCTCCTCCAGGAAGAGATCTGGGATGGCTCAATCTCTAGCCGAGGGACCGGGGGACAAGAGCTGAGCTTCATCACTGGAGGCTCCTCAGACCTGCAGGGCTCCTCCAGGAAGAGATCTGGGATGGCTCCATCTCTATCCGAGGGACAGGAGGACAAGCGCTGAGCCTCATCACCAGAGGGTCTTCAGACCTGCAGGGCTCATCCAGGAAGAGATCTGGGATGGCTCCATCTCTAGCCGAGGGACAGGGGGACAAGAGCTTAGCCTCATCACCGGAGGGTCCTCAGACCTGCAGGGCTCCTCCAGGAAGAGATCTGGGATGGCTCCATCTCTAGCCGAGGGACAGGGGGACAAGAGCTTAGCCTCATCAACGGAGGGTCCTCAGACCTGCAGGACTCCTCCAGGAAGAGATCTGGGATGGCTCCATCTCTAGCCGAGGGACAGGGGGACAAGAGCTGAGCCTCATCACCAGTGGGTCCTCAGACCTGCAGGGCTTCTCCAGGAAGAGATCTGGGATGGCTCCATCTCTAGCCGAGGGCCAGGGGGACAAGAGCTTAGCCTCATCACTGGAGGGTCCTCAGACCTGCAGAGCTCCTCCAGGAAGATGTCTGGGATGGCTCCATCTCTAGCCGAGGGACAGGAGGACAAGCGCTGAGCCTCATCACCAGAGGGTCCTCAGACCTGCAGGGCTCCTCCAGGAAGAGATCTGTGATGGCTCCATCTCTAGCCAAGGGACAGGGGGACAAGAGCTGAGCCTCATCACCAGAGGGTCCTCAGACCTGCAGGGCTCCTCCAGGAAGAGATCTGGGATGGCTCCATCTCTAGCCGAGGGACAGGGGGACAAGAGCTGAGCCTCATCACCAGTGGGTCCTCAGACCTGCAGGGCTCCTCCAGGAAGAGATCTGGGATGGCTCCATCTCTAGCCGAGGGACAGGGGGACAAGAGCTTATCCTCATCATCGGAGGGTCCTCAGACCTGCAGGGCTCCTCCAGGAAGATGTCTGGGATGGCTCCATCTCTAGCCGAGGGACAGGAGGACAAGCGCTGAGCCTCATCACCAGAGGGTCCTCAGATCTGCAGGGCTCCTCCAGGAAGAGATCTGGGATGGCTCCATCTCTAGTCAAGGGACAGGGGGACAAGAGCTGAGCCTCATCACCAGAGGGTCCTCAGACCTGCAGGGCTCCTCCAGGAATAGATCTGGGATGGCTCCATCTCTAGCTGAGGGACAGGGGGACAAGCGCTGAGCCTCATCATCGGAGGGTCCTCAGACCTGCAGGGCTCCTCCAGGAAGAGATGTAGGATGGCTCCATCTCTAGCCGAGGGCCAGGGGGACAAGCGCTGAGCCATCACCAGAGGGTCCTCAGACCTGCAGGGCTCCGCCAGGAAGAGATCTGGGATGGCTCCATCTCTAGCCGAGGGACAGGGGGACAAGCGCTGAGCCATCACCAGAGGGTCCTCAGACCTGCAGGGCTCCGCCAGGAAGAGATCTGGGATGGCTCCATCTCTAGCCGAGGGACAAGAGCTGAGCTTCATCACCGGAGGGTCCTCAGACCGGCAGGGCTCCTCCAGGAAGAGATCTGGGATGGCTCCATCTCTATCCGAGGGACAGGAGGACAAACGCTGAGCCTCATCACCAGAGGGTCTTCAGACCTGCAGGGCTCCTCCAGGAAGAGATCTGGGATGGCTCCATCTCTAGCCGAGGGACAGGGGGACAAGAGCTTAGCCTCATCATCGGAGGGTCCTCAGACCTGCAGGGCTCCTCCAGGAAGAGATCTGGGATGGCTCCATCTCTAGCCGAGGGACAGGGGGACAAGAGCTTAGCCTCATCATCGGAGGGCCCTCAGACCTGCAGGGCTCCTCCAGGAAGATGTCTGGGATGGCTCCATCTCTAGCCGAGGGACAGGGGGACAAGCGCTGAGCCTCATCACCAGAGGGTCCTCAGACCTACAGGGCTCCTCCAGGAAGAGATCTGGGATGGCTCCATCTCTAGCAGAGGGCCAGGGGGACAAGAGCTGAGCCTCATCACCGGAGGGTCCTCAGGAAGAGATCTGGGATGGCTCCATCTCTAGCCGAGGGACAGGGGAACAAGAGCTGAGCCTCATCATCGGAGGGTCCTCAGACCTGCAGGGCTCCTCCAGGAAGAAGTCTGGGATGGCTCCATCTCTAGCCGAGGGCCCGGGGAACAAGTGCTGAGCCTCATCACCAGAGGGTCCTCAGACCTGCAGGGCTCCTCCAGGAAGAGATCTGGGATGGCTCCATCTCTAGCCGAGGGCCAGGGGGACGAGCTGAGCCATTACCAGAGGGTCCTCAGACCTGCAGGGCTCCTCCAGGAAGAGATCTGGGATGGCTCCATCTCTAGCCGAGGGACCGGGGGACAAGAGCTGAGCTTCATCACTGGAGGCTCCTCAGACCTGCAGGGCTCCTCCAGGAAGAGATCTGGGATGGCTCCATCTCTATCCGAGGGACAGGAGGACAAGCGCTGAGCCTCATCACCAGAGGGTCTTCAGACCTGCCAGGCTCATCCAGGAAGAGATCTGGGATGGCTCCATCTCTAGCCGAGGGACAGGGGGACAAGAGCTTAGCCTCATCACCGGAGGGTCCTCAGACCTGCAGGGCTCCTCCAGGAAGAGATCTGGGATGGCTCCATCTCTAGCCGAGGGACAGGGGGACAAGAGCTTAGCCTCATCAACGGAGGGTCCTCAGACCTGCAGGACTCCTCCAGGAAGAGATCTGGGATGGCTCCATCTCTAGCCGAGGGACAGGGGGACAAGAGCTGAGCCTCATCACCAGTGGGTCCTCAGACCTGCAGGGCTCCTCCAGGAAGAGATCTGGGATGGCTCCATCTCTAGCCGAGGGACAGGGGGACAAGAGCTGAGCCTCATCACCAGAGGGTCCTCAGACCTGCAGGGCTCCTCCAGGAATAGATCTGGGATGGCTCCATCTCTAGCTGAGGGACAGGGGGACAAGCGCTGAGCCTCATCATCGGAGGGTCCTCAGACCTGCAGGGCTCCTCCAGGAAGAGATCTGGGATGGCTCCATCTCTAGCCGAGGGACAGGGGGACAAGAGCTTAGCCTCATCATCGGAGGGTCCTCAGACCTGCAGGGCTCCTCCAGGAAGATGTCTGGGATGGCTCCATCTCTAGCCGAGGGACAGGGGGACAAGCGCTGAGCCTCATCACCAGAGGGTCCTCAGACCTGCAGGGCTCCTCCAGGAAGAGATCTGGGATGGCTCCATCTCTAGTCAAGGGACCGGGGGACAAGAGCTGAGCCTCATCTCCAGAGGGTCCTCAGACCTGCAGGGCTCCTCCAGGAATAGATCTGGGATGGCTCCATCTCTAGCTGAGGGACAGGGGGACAAGCGCTGAGCCTCATCATCGGAGGGTCCTCAGACCTGCAGGGCTCCTCCAGGAAGAGATGTGGGATGGCTCCATCTCTAGCCGAGGGCCAGGGGGACAAGAGCTGAGCCATCACCAGAGGGTCCTCAGACCTGCAGGGCTCCGCCAGGAAGAGATCTGGGATGGCTCCATCTCTAGCCGAGGGACAAGAGCTGAGCTTCATCACCGGAGGGTCCTCAGACCTGCAGGGCTCCTCCAGGAAGATATCTGGGATGGCTCCATCTCTATCCGAGGGACAGGAGGACAAGCGCTGAGCCTCATCACCAGAGGGTCTTCAGACCTGCAGGGCTCCTCCAGGAAGAGATCTGGGATGGCTCCATCTCTAGCCGAGGGACAGGGGGACAAGAGCTTAGCCTCATCACCGGAGGGTCCTCAGATCTGCAGGGCTCCTCCAGGAAGAGATCTGGGATGGCTCCATCTCTAGCCGGGGGACAAGAGCTTAGCCTCATCAACGGAGGGTCCTCAGACCTGCAGGGCTCCTCCAGGAAGAGATCTGGGATGGCTCCATCTCTAGCCGAGGGACAGGGGGACAAGAGCTTAGCCTCATCATCGGAGGGTCCTCAGACCTGCAGGGCTCCTCCAGGAAGAGATCTGGGATGGCTCCATCTCTAGCCGAGGGACAGGGGGACAAGAGCTTAGCCTCATCATCGGAGGGTCCTCAGACCTGCAGGGCTCCTCCAGGAAGATGTCTGGGATGGCTCCATCTCTAGCCGAGGGACAGGAGGACAAGCGCTGAGCCTCATCACCAGAGGGTCCTCAGACCTGCAGGGCTCCTCCAGGAAGAGATCTGGGATGGCTTCATCTCTAGCCAAGGGACCGGGGGACAAGAGCTGAGCCTCATCACCAGAGGGTCCTCAGACCTGCAGGGCTCCTCCAGGAAGAAAAGTGGGATGGCTCCATCTCTAGCCGAGGGCCAGGGGGACAAGAGCTGAGCCTCATCACCGGAGGGTCCTCAGGAAGAGATCTGGGATGGCTCCATCTCTAGCCGAGGGACACGGGAACAAGAGCTGAGCCTCATCATCGGAGGGTCCTCAGGCCTGCAGGGCTCCTCCAGGAAGAAGTCTGGGATGGCTCCATCTCTAGCCGAGGGCCCGGGGGACAAGAGCTGAGCCTCATCACCAGAGGGTCCTCAGACCTGCAGGGCTCCTCCAGGAAGAGATCTGGGATGGCTCCATCTCTAGCCGAGGGCCAGGGGGACAAGAGCTGAGCCATCACCAGAGGGTCCTCAGACCTGCAGGGCTCCTCCAGGAAGAGATCTGGGATGGCTCCATCTCTAGCCGAGGGACAAGAGCTGAGCTTCATCACCGGAGGGTCCTCAGACCTGCAGGGCTCCTCCAGGAAGAGATCTGGGATGGCTCCATCTCTATCCGAGGGACAGGAGGACAAGCGCTGAGCCTCATCACCAGAGGGTCTTCAGACCTGCAGGGCTCCTCCAGGAAGAGATCTGGGATGGCTCCATCTCTAGCCGAGGGACAGGGGAACAAGAGCTTAGCCTCATCAACGGAGGGTCCTCAGACCTGCAGGACTCCTCCAGGAAGAGATCTGGGATGGCTCCATCTCTAGCCGAGGGACAGGGGGACAAGAGCTGAGCCTCATCACTGGAGGGTCCTCAGACCTGCAGGGCTCCTCCAGGAAGATGTCTGGGATGGCTCCATCTCTAGCCGAGGGACAGGAGGACAAGCGCTGAGCCTCATCACCAGAGGGTCCTCAGACCTGCAGGGCTCCTCCAGGAAGAGATCTGGGATGGCTCCATCTCTAGCCAAGGGACAGGGGGACAAGAGCTGAGCCTCATCACCAGAGGGTCCTCAGACCTGCAGGGCTCCTCCAGGAAGAGATCTGGGATGGCTCCATCTCTAGCCGAGGGACAGGGGGACAAGAGCTGAAGAGCAAAAAGTTTGTCCACAAAAGTTAATTCTGCAAACACATAATACATTTTGTGGGATTGTTTCTGTGTATAGAGAATTTCTTTTTCTGTTTATTTTGTGATTACATTTTTTGTGCTGGTATTAAAGGGAACCTGTCAGCAGGGACCTCATTGTGACTATAGACCGGTTACAGGAGCCCATCACACCTGCTGCACATCTGCCTCTCTACCTTCTCTAAGCATTTGCATTACAATGTAATTGTGTGTTATAACTTACCTTTCACCCAGACAGAATCCTCTGTGTAGTCCCAGGGGTTGGGCTTTGGTTTGGATGCATCTAAAAAAAAAGAACATTTGACATGTCTGTGCTGCAGACTCCTCCCCCACCGATGTCAGCTGAACAGGCTGTGACCTCTGTGAAGGAGCAGGGGGGAGGAGATGTACAGGAGCACAAAGGTGGGGGCTGAGAGCTGAGGAGTCTGCAGCACAGACAAGTCACATGTTGTTTTTTTGGAATGCATCCAAACCAAAGCCCAACCCCTGGGGCTACACAGAGGATTCTGTCCGGGTAGAAAGGTAAGTTATAACACACAATTATATCGTAATGCAAATGCTCAGACAAGGCAGAAAGGCAGATGTGCACTGCACGTGTAATGGGCTACTGTAACCTCTTTAGTGAAAAAGGGAACCTGTCACCACGGACCTCATTATGTCCCATTATGTCAAACTTCATATTTTACAATACCACATGTTGACCTTTAAACTAAATGTTATGCCTCAGTGTTTCTGGTGACACATCCTACATCCAGTGGTGTAAATTACAGCCCCCGGTGACCCGGCAGTGTTAGGTACAGCCCCCAATGACCCGGCAGTGTTAGGTACAGTCCCCGGTGACCCGGCGGTGTTAGGTACAGCGCCCGGTGACCCGGCGGTGTTAGGTACAGTCCCCGGTGACCCGGCGGTGTTAGGTACAGCCCCCGGTGACCCGGCGGTGTTAGGTAAGCCCCCGGTGACCCGGCGGTGTTAGGTACAGCCCCCGGTGACCCGGCGGTGTTAGGTACAGCCCCCGGTGACCCGGCGGTGTTAGGTACAGCCCCCGGTGACCCGGCGGTGTTAGGTACAGCCCCCGGTGACCCGGCGGTGTTAGGTACAGCCCCCGGTGACCCGGCGGTGTTAGGTACAGCCCCCGGTGACCCGGCGGTGTTAGGTACAGCCCCCGGTGACCCGGCGGTGTTAGGTACAGCCCCCGGTGACCCGGCGGTGTTAGGTACAGCCCCCGGTGACCCGGCGGTGTTAGGTACAGTCCCCGGTGACCCAGCGGTGTTAGGTACAGTCCCCAGTGACCCGGCGGTGTTAGGTACAGTCCCCGGTGACCCGGCGGTGTTAGGTACAGTCCCCAGTGACCCGGCGGTGTTAGGTACAGTCCCCAGTGACCCGGCGGTGTTAGGTACAGCGCCCGGTGACCCGGTGGTGTTAGGTACAGTCCCTGGTAGTCCAGTAGCATAATTTCATTCTTCCCATATTTCGGCACAATGATATCTAACCCTTGATGCGCATTGGATACACATCTTGGTGGCCTACTAACATAACATCTAGTTTCCAGGGACCAAGGACCATCCATGGTGAACTAGTTATTACTCTGGTGGTCCTTGCTTCAGCACATATGATTGACCTTACATTATTCATTATTATAACCGCTTCTAGTTTCCAATGGTTCTGGACTTGGTCCTTGTCCTTGGTCTAGTGATGTGAAGTTTGATCCCTGATGGTTCTGTATTTCAGCACCAATGTGTTCAGCTCATAGGGACCTTTAACACAATATTTGTAGTATATTTGGGTCCCTACACTTGCGCCTGGTCCTGTGACATGGAATACAGATCCTGGTGGACAAGAGTCATGTTATGTAATCTGCTTAGGGGGATCTTTTCCTATTTTAAGGGCCAGTCCTTGTTGGTCTTGATTGTCTTGTTGGTGTTCTTGGTCTGTTTGACATAACATCTATCATTTAGTGTCCATCAAATCCAGTAGCTCATAGCGTAGGATAGAGACCTCGTCATTGATGACCTTGTCACCTGGATGAGTGGTCTACGCTCTCTCCCTCACCATCTCTCGTCATCCCTACAGCTAGTGGCATCTTTCCAGTCCTGCTCACCCTTCTCTTCCATCCCTTGTATATTGACATTTTTGATAACTTTCAAAGGAGCCAGGAACAATTTCAGAAATCTTGCGCAATCCAGCAATGAGAACTACATGTGGTCTGTAGAGAAACTTTTCTTATCTTCTGACCAAAGTTGTTCTTCCTCCTACCAAGACGAGGTCCTCCAGCAGATTGTGTCTTATGACAATGATGACTATCAGTACTGCTCTCTGTCTCACTGCCATGAAATGCGTTGGGTAACACTCGGTGCCCATAACCTTCCCCTGATTAGAGGACTGGAAACCATATCCCGGGCCCAGCAGAGCCCGAGGCCCCTCCGCGTAGAGGGGAATAGAAACACATTAAGTGCAAATTAATCTTGAAGGGAAAATTGAGCATTTTGGCATCGGCCAGTGACAGCTGAGACGCGTGATTATAGCAGCGGAGCCCAGAGTGTTTTCAATTAATGCCTAATTAAATCAGGGAAGCCGTTTAGTCACAGCTCCCCGGGTTGCGTCCTTCCCCTCAGCCGCTGCATTCCTCCTCTCTATAATCATGGTTCACATCTCGTCCCAGATACACGATCGGCCTAGAAGATGTCATTTAATCGTACATCAATATTTTCCTTCTATTATCCGCCGTGTTGCTTAATTCAATAGAACCCTCAACATCTCTCTGTCCTGTTTTGTCGGAGAGACGAGATATTTTTGAAGTCAAGGTCACACCACTTCTATTTTCCTTGGTTGTTTGCCTTCCTCACTACTGTGGACGATGAGCGAGATGGAGCTAATCAGGAATCTACCGAAACTGAAAATGGGACGATTCGCTCAAAGGTCAAAAACAATGACTTCACCAGCAACAAGGTCAACATGACAAAGCAGGAGCCTTAATATGGCACATATGAGAATACCTGACCCCGAGGACCTAAGATAAATCAAATATGAGATATTGAGTCCTGAGGATCCATAATACAGCACACATGAGAAGATCTAGTCCTGAGGATCCATAATACAGCACACATGAGAAGATCTAGTCCTGAGGATCCATAATACAGCACACAAGAGAAGATCTAGTCCCGAGGATTCATAATACAGCACACATGAGAAGATCTAGTCCCGAGGATTCATAATACAGCACACATGAGAAGATCTAGTCCTGAGGATCCATAATACAGCACACATGAGAAGATCTAGTCCCGAGGATCCATAATACAGCACACATGAGAAGATCTAGTCCCGAGGATCCATAGTACAGCACACATGAGAAGATCTAGTCCTGAGGATCCATAATACAGCACACATGAGAAGATCTAGTCCCGAGGATCCATAATACAGCACACATGAGAATATCTAGTCCTGAGGTCCATAATACAGCACACATGAGAATATCTAGTCCCGAGGGTCCATAATACGGCACACATGAGAAGATCTAGTCCCGAGGGTCCATAATACGGCACACATGAGAAGATCTAGTCCCGAGGATCCATAATACAGCACACATGAGAAGATCTAGTCCTGAGGATCCATAATACAGCACACATGAGAAGATCTAGTCCCCAGGATCCATAATACAGCACACAAGAGAAGATCTAGTCCCGAGGATCCATAATACAGCACACATGAGAAGATCTAGTCCCGAGGACCCATAATACAGCACACAAGAAAAGATCTAGTCCCGAGGATCCATAATACAGCACACATGAGAAGATCTAGTCCCGAGGACCCATAATACAGCACACATGAGAAGATCTAGTCCTGAGGTCCATAATACAGCACACATGAGAAGATCTAGTCCTGAGGTCCATAATACAGCACACATGAGAAGATCTAGTCCTGAGGTCCATAATACAGCACACATGAGAAGATCTAGTCCCGAGGATCCATAATACAGCACACATGAGAAGATCTAGTCCCGAGGATCCATAATACAGCACACATGAGAAGATCTAGTCCCGAGGATCCATAATACAGCACACATGAGAAGATCTAGTCCTGAGGGTCCATAATACAGCACACATGAGAAGATCTAGTCCCGAGGATCCATAATACAGCACACATGAGAATATCTAGTCCTGAGGTCCATAATACAGCACACATGAGAAGATCTAGTCCCGAGGACCCATAATACAGCACACAAGAGAAGATCTAGTACCGAGGATCCATAATACAGCACACATGAGAAGATCTAGTCCCGAGGATCCATAATACAGCACACATGAGAAGATCTAGTCCTGAGGGTCCATAATACAGCACACATGAGAAGATCTAGTCCCGAGGATCCATAATACAGCACACATGAGAATATCTAGTCCTGAGGTCCATAATACAGCACACATGAGAAGATCTAGTCCCGAGGACCCATAATACAGCACACAAGAGAAGATCTAGTACCGAGGATCCATAATACAGCACACATGAGAAGATCTAGTCCCGAGGACCCATAATACAGCACACAAGAGAAGATCTAGTCCCGAGGATTCATAATACAGCACACATGAGAAGATCTAGTCCCAAGGACCCATAATACAGCACACATGAGAAGATCTAGTCCCGAGGATCCATAATACAGCACACATGAGAAGATCTAGTCCCGAGGACCCATAATACAGCACACATGAGAAGATCTAGTCCCGAGGACCCATAATACAGCACACATGAGAAGATCTAGTCCCTAGGATCCATAATACAGCACACATGAGAAGATCTAGTCGCGAGGATCCATAATACAGCACACATGAGAAGATCTAGTCCTGAGGATCCATAATACAGCACACATGAGAAGATCTAGTCCCGAGGACCCATAATACAGCACACATGAGAAGATCTAGTCCCTAGGATCCATAATACAGCACACATGAGAAGATCTAGTCCCTAGGATCCATAATACAGCACACATGAGAAGATCTAGTCCTGAGGATCCATAATACAGCACACATGAGAAGATCTAGTCCCGAGGATCCATAATGCAGCACACATGAGAAGATCTAGTCCCGAGGATCCATAATACAGCACACATGAGAAGATCTAGTCCTGGTGATCCATAATACTGCACACATGAGAAGATCTAGTCCTGAGGTCCATAATACAGCACACATAAGAAGATCTAGTCCTGAGGACCCATAATACAGCACACATGAGAAGATCTAGTCCCGAGAGTCCATAATACAGCACACATGAGAAGATCTAGTCCCGAGGACCCATAATACAGCACACATGAGAAGATCTAGTCCCGAGGATCCATAATACAGCACACATGAGAAGATCTAGTCCTGAGGTCCATAATACAGCACACATGAGAATATCTAGTCCCGAGGGTCCATAATACAGCACACATGAGAAGATCTAGTCCTGAGGTCCATAATACAGCACACATGAGAAGATCTAGTCCCGAGGATCCATAATACAGCACACATGAGAAGATCTAGTCCCGAGGGTCCATAATACGGCACACATGAGAAGATCTAGTCCTGAGGATCCATGACACAGCACACATGAGAAGATCTAGTCCCGAGGATCCATAATACAGCACACGTGAGAAGATCTAGTCCCGAGGGTCCATAATAAAGCACACATGAGAAGATCTAGTCCCGAGGATCCATAATACAGCACACATGAGAAGATCTAGTCCCGAGGGTCCATAATAAAGCACACATGAGAAGATCTAGTCCCGAGGATCCATAATACAGCACACATGAGAAGATCTAGTCCCGAGGATCCATAATACAGCACACATGAGAAGATCTAGCCCCGAGGGTCCATAATGCAGCACACATGAGAAGATCTAGTCCTCAGGATCCATGACACAGCACACATGAGAAGATCTAGTCCCGAGGATCCATAATTCAGCACACATGAGAAGATCTAGTCCTGAGGTCCATAATACAGCACACATGAGAAGATCTAGTCCCAAGGATCCATAATATAGCACACATGAGAAGATCTAGTCCCAAGGATCCATAATACAGCACACATGAGAAGATCTAGTCCCGAGGATCCATAATATAGCACACATGTGAAGATCTAGTCCCGAGGATCCATAATACAGCACACATGAGAAGATCTAGTCCCGAGGATCCATAATACAGCACACATGAGAAGATCTAGTCCTGAGGATCCATAACACAGCACACATGAGAAGATCTAGTCCCGAGGATCCATAATTCAGCATACATGAGAAGATCTAGTCCCGAGGATCCATAATACAGCACACATGAGAAGATCTAGTCCTGAGGATCCATAATACAGCACACATGAGAAGATCTAGCCCCGAGGGTCCATAATACAGCGCACATGAGAAGATCTAGTCCCGAGGATCCATAATACAGCACACATGAGAAGATCTAGTCCCGAGGATCCATAATTTGCCACGTATGAGAAGAAAAAACAGATAGCCATTATGAGAAGTTCTAGTACTTAGGACCCATAATGTAGCGCAGTTGAGTCCTGAGGACCCATGTGGTGGCAAGTATGCAGTCCCAAGGATTAATGATATAGAAGACATTAGAAGACCTAGTCCTGAGGAACCATATGAGATCTAGTCCTGGGGACCCAAGTTACAGTCCATATAAGAAGATCCAATCCTGAAGAACGTGTTCTACATACAAACAGGAACCACATTATAGTACATTAGAAGATCCAGCCCTGAGAACCATAAAACTGCACATGTAACATCATATCCCGAGGAAACATATTGTTCTACATAAGATCTAATCCTGAGGAACCTCAATAATACACTGTCCCTCCTCTGACTGTTCTCTTCATAACCTACAGACAATAATAGATGGAGCAATAAGTAACTACAGGAGAAGACTACTCAGAGATTTGTCATATTTAGAAGATTTAGTCCTGGAGACCCATTATTTAGCACACATGAGAAGATCTAGCGCTACTTCTTGAGGCCACCAATGATCGTTTATATCTGTACCATCAGATTCTAGATAATAAATTAGAAAAATATCTGCAGTATCAAAACCTGCTTTTTGGGGGTAACACCACAACAAAACCCATCAGTCCATTTACGGTCGTCAGGAGCTGAATGGCCCTACTGGTGTCTGTGATGTGACATCCTAGAGAAAACAGAAGACCAGATATGACGAGACCTTTTCTGGAAAGGTCCAGCTACCGAATTAACCAGGGCCGAAGATCAAAAAGCCAAAAGTAGAACAACATGCGGAACAGTCAGTGTAATAAGCTCGGAGTGAATCGGCAGTCGTGAACCAGGTGAAGAGGAATAACAATCTACGGAGCGGGCAGGACCTCTTAGGTGGGCGCTGGTGGCCGGTAATGAAGGACTGGACCTGCAGCTCTAAGAGGAATTGGAGATGACACATCCAGATGAGTTTGCCGACAAAGAATAAACAAAGTAACCAGAAAGATCTGGATGTTTTTGGGACAGCACTAGAAGGTTGTATTGTAGACCTCGTGTCTTGTCTACTTTCTCCCTCCTCCATCTTAGCAGCTGATGGTCCTCCTTGCCCACCATGACTAAGGACTTGGTCCTCCTTCTCCCCGCTGAGCATCTTCTGAAGGTCAGATCTATTATTGGTGCCCGAAGACTTGTCCCTCAGATCTCCTGACCCAGAGCTGATGCTTTGTAGCCCTCGGCTTGGTCTCAGATCTCCTGACCCAGGGCTGATGCTTTGTAGCCCTCGGCTTGGTCTCAGTTCTCCTGACCTAGAGCTGATGCTTTGTAGCCCTCGGCTTGGTCTCAGTTCTCCTGACCCAGAGCTGATGCTTTGTAGCCCTCGGCTTGGTCTCAGTTCTCCTGACCTAGAGCTGATGCTTTGTAGCCCTCGGCTTGGTCTTGGTTCTTCCATTAACGCCACCGCAATCCTCACCTCTAGGTTCATCAACAATGGAGATTATTGGAATATAAAACCTTCAGTCACTGGATGAGATGAAGCTGAGGTCCACCATGTCCCACGTGTCTCTGTGTGATATATGGATTTATCATCGGGGTCTTTACCATTATAGGGGGACGTTCTGCTCATCCCTCCAGGATCATACAGGGATGGAGCACGCGCCAGGATTTATAGCCTACAGATGTTCTCCACTTATTCCTCCTGTATTTCACCCTGACAGACGTCTCAGCTGAGGAGATTTACTCCTTCTATCCACACAACTCAGCCATAATAATAATCTACTATAATAAAACTACTATAATACTGCCCCCTATGTACAAGAATATAACTACTATAATACTGCCCCCTATGTACAGGAATATAACTACTATAATACTGCCCCCTATGTACAGGAATATAACTACTATAATACTGCCCCCTATGTACAAGAATATAACTACTATAATACTGCCCCCTATGTACAGGAATATAACTACTATAATACTGCCCCTATGTACAGGAATATAACTACTATAATACTACCCCATATGTACAAGAATATAACTACGATAATACTGCCCCCTATGTACAGGAATATAACTACTATAATACTGCCCCCTATGTACAGGAAAATAACTACTATAATACTGCCCCCTATGTACAGGAATATAACTACTATAATACTGCCCCCTATGTACAGGAATATAACTACTATAATACTGCCCCCTATGTACAGGAATATAACTACTATAATACTGCCCCCTATGTACAGGAATATAACTACTATAATACTGTCCCCTATGTACAAGAATATAACTACTATAATACTGCCCCTATGTACAGGAATATAACTACTATAATACTGCCCCTATGTACAGGAATATAACTACTATAATACTGCCCCCTATGTACAGGAATATAACTACTATAATACTGCCCACTATGTACAGGAATATAACTACTATAATACTGCCCCCTATGTACAGGAATATAACTACTATAATACTGCCCCCTATGTACAGGAATATAACTACTATAATACTGCCCCCTATGTACAGGAATATAACTACTATAATACTGCCCCCTATATACAAGAATATAACTACTATAATACTGCCCCCTATGTACAGGAATATAGCTACTATAATACTGCCCCCTATGTACAAGAATATAACTACTATAATACTGCCCCTATGTACAAGAATATAACTACTATAATACTGCCCCCTATGTACAGGAATATAACTACTATAATACTGCCCACTATGTACAGGAATATAACTACTATAATACTGCCCCCTATGTACAGGAATATAACTACTATAATACTGCCCCTATGTACAAGAATATAACTACTATAATACTGCCCCCTATGTACAGGAATATAACTACTATAATACTGCCCCCTATGTACAAGAATATAACTACTATAATACTGCCCCTATGTACAGGAATATAACTACTATAATACTGCCCCCTATGTACAAGAATATAACTACTATAATACTGCCCCCTATGTACAGGAATATAACTACTATAATACTGCCCCCTATGTATAGGAATACAACTACTATAATACTGCTCCCTATGTACAGGGATATAACTACTATAATACTGCCCCCTATGTACAGGAATATAACTACTATAATACTGCCCCCTATGTACAGGAATATAACTACTATAATACTGCCCCCTATGTACAGGAATATAACTACTATAATACTGCCCCCTATGTACAAGAATATAACTACTATAATACTGCCCCCTATGTACAGGAATATAACTACTATAATACTGCCCCCTATGTACAGGAATATAACTACTATAATACTGCCCTTTATGTACAGGAATATAACTACTATAATACTGCCCCCTATGTACAGGGATATAACTACTATAATACTGCCTCCTATGTACAGGAATATAACTACTATAATACTGCCCCCTATGTACAGGAATATAACTACTATAATACTGCCCCCTATGTACAAGAATATAACTACTATAATACTGCCCCCTATGTACAGGAATATAACTACTATAATACTGCCCCCTATGTACAGGAATATAACTACTATAATACTGCCCCTATGTACAAGAATATAACTACTATAATACTGCCCCCTATGTACAGGAATATAACTACTATAATACTGCCCCTATGTACAGGAATATAACTACTATAATACTGCCCCCTATGTACAGGAATATAACTACTATAATACTGCCCCCTATGTACAGGAATATAACTACTATAATACTGCCCCCTATGTACAAGAATATAACTACTATAATACTGCCCCCTATGTACAAGAATATAACTACTATAATACTGCCCCCTATGTACAGGAATATAACTACTATAATACTGCCCCCTATGTACAGGAATATAACTACTATAATACTGCCCCCTATGTACAAGAATATAACTACTATAATACTGCCCCCTATGTACAGGGATATAACTACTATAATACTGCCCCCTATGTACAGGAATATAACTACTTTAATACTGCCCCCTATGTACAGGGATATAACTACTATAATACTGCCCCCTATGTACAGGAATATAACTACTATAATACTGCCCCCTATGTACAAGAATATAACTACTATAATACTGCCCCCTATGTACAGGAATATAACTACTATAATACTGCCCCCTATGTACAAGAATATACGTACTATAATACTGCCCCCTATGTACAACAATATAACTACTATAATACTGCCCCCTATGTACAACAATATAACTACTATAATACTGCCCCCTATGTACAGGAATATAGCTACTATAATACTGCCCCCTATGTACAGGAATATAACTACTATAATACTGCCCCCTATGTACAAGAATATAACTGCTATAATACTGCCCCCTATGTACAGGAATATAACTACTATAATACTGCCCCCTATGTACAGGAATATAACTACTATAATACTGCCCCCTATGTACAAGAATATAACTACTATAATACTGCCCCCTATGTACAAGAATATAACTACTATAATACTGCCCCCTATGTACAGGAATATAACTACTATAATACTGCCCCCTATGTACAGGAATATAACTACTATAATACTGCCCCCTATGTACAAGAATATAACTACTATAATACTGCCCCCTATGTACAGGGATATAACTACTATAATACTGCCCCCTATGTACAGGAATATAACTACTTTAATACTGCCCCCTATGTACAGGGATATAACTACTATAATACTGCCCCCTATGTACAGGAATATAACTACTATAATACTGCCCCCTATGTACAAGAATATAACTACTATAATACTGCCCCCTATGTACAGGAATATAACTACTATAATACTGCCCCCTATGTACAAGAATATACGTACTATAATACTGCCCCCTATGTACAGGGATATAACTACTATAATACTGCCCCCTATGTACAGGAATATAACTACTATAATACTGCCCCCTATGTACAGGAATATAACTACTATAATACTGCCCCCTATGTACAGGGATATAACTACTATAATACTGCCTCCTATGTACAGGAATATAACTACTATAATACTGCCCCCTATGTACAGGAATATAACTACTATAATACTGCCCCCTATGTACAGGGATATAACTACTATAATACTGCCCCCTATGTACAGGAATATAACTACTATAATACTGCCCCCTATGTACAGGAATATAACTACTATAATACTGCCTCCTATGTACAGGAATATAACTACTATAATACTGCCCCCTATGTACAGGAATATAACTACTATAATACTGCCCCCTATGTACAGGAATATAACTACTATAATACTACCCCCTATGTACAGGAATATAACTACTATAATACTGCCCCCTATGTACAGGAATATAACTACTATAATACTACCCCCTATGTACAGGAATATAACTACTATAATACTGCCCCCTATGTACAGGAATATAACTACTATAATACTGCTCCCTATGTACAGGAATATAACTACTATAATACTGCCCCCTATGTACAGGAATATAACTACTATAATACTGCCCCCTATGTACAGGAATATAACTACTATAGTACTGCCCCCTATGTACAGGAATATAACTACTATAATACTGCCCCCTATGTACAGGAATATAACTACTATAATACTGCCCCCTATGTACAAGAATATACGTACTATAATACTGCCCCCTATGTACAGGGATATAACTACTATAATACTGCCCCCTATGTACAGGAATATAACTACTATAATACTGCCCCCTATGTACAGGAATATAACTACTATAATACTGCCCCCTATGTACAGGGATATAACTACTATAATACTGCCTCCTATGTACAGGAATATAACTACTATAATACTGCCCCCTATGTACAGGAATATAACTACTATAATACTGCCCCCTATGTACAGGGATATAACTACTATAATACTGCCCCCTATGTACAGGAATATAACTACTATAATACTGCCCCCTATGTACAGGAATATAACTACTATAATACTGCCTCCTATGTACAGGAATATAACTACTATAATACTGCCCCCTATGTACAGGAATATAACTACTATAATACTGCCCCCTATGTACAGGAATATAACTACTATAATACTACCCCCTATGTACAGGGATATAACTACTATAATACTGCCCCCTATGTACAGGGATATAACTACTATAATACTGCCCCTATGTACAGGAATATAACTACTATAATACTGCCCCCTATGTACAGGAATATAACTACTATAATACTGCCCCCTATGTACAGGGATATAACTACTATAACACTGCCCCCTATGTACAGGAATATAACTACTATAATACTGCCCCCTATGTACAGGAATATAACTACTATAATACTGCTCCCTATGTACAGGAATATAACTACTATAATACTGCCCCCTATGTACAGGAATATAACTACTATAATACTGCCCCCTATGTACAGGAATATAACTTCTATAATACTGCCCCCTATGTACCGGAATATAACTACTATAGTACTGCCCCCTATGTACAGGAATATAACTACTATAATACTGCCCCCTATGTACAGGAATATAACTACTATAGTACTGCCCCCTATGTACAGGAATATAACTACTATAATACTGCTCCCTATGTACAGGAATATAACTACTATAATACTGCCCCCTATGTACAGGAATATAACTACTATAATACTGCTCCCTATGTACAGGAATATAACTACTATGATACTGCCCCCTATGTACAGGAATATAACTACTATAATACTGCCCCCTATGTACAGGAATATAACTACTATAATACTGCCCCCTATGTACAGGAATATAACTACTATAATACTGCCCCCTATGTACAGGAATATAACTACTATAATGAAAATTCAAATTCAAGGAATAGCTCAGCATCAGTAGTAAAAATCCATTCTTCTTTATTTCATTTAAATTAAAAAGTCCATAGCAAAGACCAACGCGTTTCAGGAGAATAATCTCCCTTAATCATGGTAACATTTTGCTCAATGCACAACCATATTTAAAAGAAAAGAGGACTGACATGGGCGGGTACATGGGCGGGTACATGGGCGGGTACACCCAAGTCTGGACATCACTTCCTCTTTGCACAGCAGATACAATTACAAATACACAGTGGATACAATTGTCATTACAAAACATTTTATACATTTCTTTAAAAAATCATCATAAGGTCTTCCCTATAATTCATACCTGAGGGGATCCTAGTGTTTAAATTCATAATCCAATAAGCCTCTCTTTTTCTTAATGCTTTTAGCCAGTCACCACCTCTTTCTGGTCGGTTAACCCTCTCTACACCAAAGAATTTCAAAAAATTTGTTGTTCTATTGTGTTTTTCTACAAAGTGCTTTGTCGCCCCTGATATTCCCTTACTTTTCCTTGACACATCCCCTATATGTTCACTTATTCTGTCCTTTATTTTTCTTTTTGTGCTGCCCACATATTTTATGCAGCAAGCTGTGCATTCAATGACATAAATCGCATAGTCTGAATTGCAATTAATGAATGTTTCAATATCAAAGGATCTGTCATTGCTTTTCACAGTGTTACATTTTTTGGCATATGCGCACATATTGCACCTACTCCCATGACAAGGAAAAAAGCCCTTCTGTGAGAGCCAAATTTTTTTGTTTTTTTGTTCTTTGTAAAGACTAGGGGACACTATGCTTCCAATGGTTCTACCTCGCCTGGCTACAAATTGCACTCCCTCCTTTAAGATAGTTCGTAATTTTATGTCACTATTCAGCATTGGCAGATATTTTTTTACTATATTACACACTTGCCCATAGTTGCTGTTAAAATTTGTTGAAAAGGTGATTTTTTCCTTTTTTTGTTTTTTTCTTATTGCACCCTGTTCAGACTCTAATAAAGTGCTTCTGGGAACAGTGTCTATGCGTTTTTTTGCTTCCTCAATATGCCATCGCTTGTACCCTCTAGACTTTAAATTTTGGGCTAATTTCTCACATTCTACTTGAAAAACCTTATCTTCAGTGCAGTTTCTTTTTAGTCTGTGCATCTGACCTAGTGGGATTGCTTTTATCGTGTGGCTCGGATGACAGCTATCAGCCTGTAAAATTGAATTGACTGCTTGTGGTTTACTGTATGTCTCTGTGAGGATTGATCTGCATTTAGGATCTCCTGTGAGGAGCAGATCCAAAAATGATATCTTATCCTTTGCCATATCTCCTGTGAACACCAGATTGCAGGAATTATTATTAATATATTGCCTGAATAAACTTATTCTGTCCTCTGGTCCCTTCCAAATAATGAGGATGTCATCCATGAATCTGCCATACCATAGTATATCACCTATAAAAGGGTTGGCAGATCCATAGATGACACCCTCCTCCCACCAGGACATATATAGATTAGCTATTGATGGACTGAATTTTGACCCCATCGGGGCTCCCTCTGTTTGTAGGAAAAAATCACCATTAAAGCAAAAGTAGTTAGTCTGAAACAAGTGGAATACAGCTGACAAAAGAAACTCCTTCAAATTATTCTCATACCCACTGTATTTGTATAGGTGGTGTTTGAGTGCTTCCATAGCCAGGTGATGGGGGATGCAGGAGTATAAAGCTGTGACATCACAAGTCACCCACCTGCATCCCTCATCCCACGCAATATTGCGCATTGCCTGAAGTACAGATGTTGTATCTCTTAAATATCCAGGGGCTCTCTGAACAAGGGGCTGAAGGTGCAAATCCACCCAGTTACTCAGCCCCTCATTCAGGGAGCCAATACCCGCAATAATGGGTCTTAGCGGAGGTGGGAAAACAGGTTTGTGGATTTTTGGCAATCCATGAAAGATAGGTGTGATGGGGTTTTTATTAAACAGAAAATTAGCTTCTTTTTGGGAAAAAACTCCTAGAGCTTTACCCTCCTCTAACAATCTCAGAAGATGCTCTGAAAAAGACTCTACTGGGTCTTCTTTAAGCTTTCTGTAGGTAGACTCTCTATCAAGCATTGTGTATACAATCTTCTCATATAATTTAGCATCTAAAATGACCACTGCACCCCCCTTATCCGCACTGCGGACTACAATATTAGGATTCCTCTTTATGTCATACAAGGCAACACTTTGTTTCTTAGTTAAATTCCTAGATGGAATTGTATCAGTCTTTAGGTTCTGCTCATGTAGGTCTCTCAGCTCTCCCTCAATCAGAGCATGAAAGTCCTCCAGAACAGAAGCTCTAGACTTGATGGGATAGAAGTGGGGGTTGGGAGTCATTCCATCAATAGCTAATCTATATATGTCCTGGTGGGAGGAGGGTGTCATCTATGGATCTGCCAACCCTTTTATAGGTGATATACTGTGGTATGGCAGATTCATGGATGACATCCTCATTATTTGGAAGGGACCAGAGGACAGAATAAGTTTATTCAGGCAATATATTAATAATAATTCCTGCAATCTGGTGTTCACAGGAGATATGGCAAAGGATAAGATATCATTTTTGGATCTGCTCCTCACAGGAGATCCTAAATGCAGATCAATCCTCACAGAGACATACAGTAAACCACAAGCAGTCAATTCAATTTTACAGGCTGATAGCTGTCATCCGAGCCACACGATAAAAGCAATCCCACTAGGTCAGATGCACAGACTAAAAAGAAACTGCACTGAAGATAAGGTTTTTCAAGTAGAATGTGAGAAATTAGCCCAAAATTTAAAGTCTAGAGGGTACAAGCGATGGCATATTGAGGAAGCAAAAAAACGCATAGACACTGTTCCCAGAAGCACTTTATTAGAGTCTGAACAGGGTGCAATAAGAAAAAAACAAAAAAAGGAAAAAATCACCTTTTCAACAAATTTTAACAGCAACTATGGGCAAGTGTGTAATATAGTAAAAAAATATCTGCCAATGCTGAATAGTGACATAAAATTACGAACTATCTTAAAGGAGGGAGTGCAATTTGTAGCCAGGCGAGGTAGAACCATTGGAAGCATAGTGTCCCCTAGTCTTTACAAAGAACAAAAAAACAAAAAAATTTGGCTCTCACAGAAGGGCTTTTTTCCTTGTCATGGGAGTAGGTGCAATATGTGCGCATATGCCAAAAAATGTAACACTGTGAAAAGCAATGACAGATCCTTTGATATTGAAACATTCATTAATTGCAATTCAGACTATGCGATTTATGTCATTGAATGCACAGCTTGCTGCATAAAATATGTGGGCAGCACAAAAAGAAAAATAAAGGACAGAATAAGTGAACATATAGGGGATGTGTCAAAGAAAAGTAAGGGAATATCAGGGGCGACAAAGCACTTTGTAGAAAAACACAATAGAACAACAAATTTTTTGAAATTCTTTGGTGTAGAGAGGGTTAACCGACCAGAAAGAGGTGGTGACTGGCTAAAAGCATTAAGAAAAAGAGAGGCTTATTGGATTATGAATTTAAACACTAGGATCCCCTCAGGTATGAATTATAGGGAAGACCTTATGATGATTTTTTAAAGAAATGTATAAAATGTTTTGTAATGACAATTGTATCCACTGTGTATTTGTAATTGTATCTGCTGTGCAAAGAGGAAGTGATGTCCAGACTTGGGTGTACCCGCCCATGTACCCGCCCATGTACCCGCCCATGTACCCGCCCATGTCATTCCTCTTTTCTTTTAAATATGGTTGTGCATTGAGCAAAATGTTACCATGATTAAGGGAGATTATTCTCCTGAAACGCGTTGGTCTTTGCTATGGACTTTTTAATTTAAATGAAATAAAGAAGAATGGATTTTTACTACTGATGCTGAGCTATTCCTTGAATTTGAATTTTCACTATTTGTGTCCGTGGCCGGCGGACTAGGCTCTCTTGCATCCCAGAGGAGTGGAGACTGGATTACAGACTACATGTCCAGGTGTGTGAGCGCTTATACCTGTTTCCCTCTCATAACTACTATAATACTGCCCCCTATGTACAAGAAAATAACTACTATAATACTGCCCCCTATGTACAAGAATATAACTACTATAATACTGCCCCCTATGTACAGGAATATAACTACTATAATACTGCCCCCTATGTACAGGAATATAACTACTATAATACTGCCCCCTATGTACAGGAATATAACTACTATAATACTGCCTCCTATGTACAAGAATATAACTACTATAATACTGCCTCCTATGTACAGGAATATAACTACTATAATACTGCCCCCTATGTACAAGAATATAACTAGTATAATACTGCCCCTATGTACAGGAATATAACTACTATAATACTGCCCCCTATGTACAAGAATATAACTACTATAATACTGCCTCCTATGTACAGGAATATAACTACTATAATACTGCCCCCTATGTACAAGAATATAACTACTATAATACTGCCCCCTATGTACAGGAATATAACTATTATAATACTGCCCCCTATGTACAAGAATATAACTACTATAATACTGCCCCCTATGTACAGGAATATAACTAATTTAATACTGCCCCCTATGTACAGGAATATAACTACTATAATACTGTCCCCTATGTACAGGAATATAACTACTATAATACTGCCCCTATGTACAGGAATATAACTACTATAATACTGCCCCCTATGTACAGGAATATAACTACTATAATACTGCCCCCTATGTACAAGAATATAACTACTATAATACTGCCCCCTATGTACAAGAATATAACTACTATAATACTGCCCCCTATGTACAGGAATATAACTACTATAATACTGCCCCCTATGTACAGGAATATAACTACTATAATACTGTCCCCTATGTACAGGAATATAACTACTATAATACTGCCCTTTATGTACAAGAATATAACTACTATAATACTGCCCCCTATGTACAAGAATATAACTACTATAATACTGTCCCCTATGTACAGGAATATAACTACTATAATACTGCCCTTTATGTACAGGAATATAACTACTATAATACTGCCCCCTATGTACAGGAATATAACTACTATAATACTGCCCCTATGTACAAGAATATAACTACTATAATACTGCCCCTATGTACAGGGATATAACTACTATAATACTGCCCCCCTATGTACAAGAATATAACTACTATAATACTGCCCCATATGTACAGGAATATAACTACTATAATACTGCCCCCTATGTACAGGAATATAACTACTATAATACTGCCCCCTATGTACAGGAATATAACTACTATAATACTGCCTCCTATGTACAAGAATATAACTACTATAATACTGCCCCCTATGTACAGGAATATAACTACTATAATACTGTCCCCTATGTACAGGAATATAACTACTATAATACTGCCCTTTATGTACAAGAATATAACTACTATAATACTGCCCCCTATGTACAAGAATATAACTACTATAATACTGTCCCCTATGTACAGGAATATAACTACTATAATACTGCCCTTTATGTACAGGAATATAACTACTATAATACTGCCCCCTATGTACAGGAATATAACTACTATAATACTGCCCCTATGTACAAGAATATAACTACTATAATACTGCCCCTATGTACAGGGATATGACTACTATAATACTGCCCCCCTATGTACAAGAATATAACTACTATAATACTGCCCCATATGTACAGGAATATAACTACTATAATACTGCCCCCTATGTACAGGAATATAACTACTATAATACTGCCCCCTATGTACAGGAATATAACTACTATAATACTGCTTCCTATGTACAAGAATATAACTACTATAATACTGCCCCCTATGTACAGGAATATAACTACTATAATACTGCCCCCTATGTACAGGAATATAACTACTATAATACTGCCCCCTATGTACAGGAATATAACTACTATAATACTGCCCCCTATGTACAAGAATATAACTACTATAATACTGCCCCCTATGTACAGGAATATAACTACTATAATACTGCCCCCTATGTACAGGGATATAACTACTATAATACTGCCCCCTATGTACAGGGATATAACTACTATAATACTGCCCCCTATGTACAGGGATATAACTACTATAATACTGCCCCCTATGTACAGGAATATAACTACTATAATACTGCCCCCTATGTACAGGAATATAACTACTATAATACTGCCCCCTATGTACAGGAATATAACTACTATAATACTGCCCCCTATGTACAGGAATATAACTACTATAATACTGCCCCCTATGTACAGGAATATAACTACTATAATACAGCCCCCTATGTACAGGAATATAACTACTATAATACTGCCCCTATGTACTAGAATATAACTACTATAATACTGCCTCCTATGTACAAGAATATAACTACTATAATACTGCCCCCTATGTACAGGGATATAACTACTATAATACTGCCCCCTATGTACAAGAATATAACTACTATAATACTGCCCCCTATGTACAGGGATATAACTACTATAATACTGCCCCCTATGTACAGGAATATAACTACTATAATACTGCCCCCTATGTATAAGAATATAACTACTATAATACTGCCCCCTATGTATAAGAATATAACTACTATAATACTGCCCCCTATGTACAGGAATATAACTACTATAATACTGCCCCCTATGTACAGGAATATAACTACTATAATACTGCCCCCTATGTACAGGGATATAACTACTCTAATACTGCCTCCTATGTACAGGAATATAACTACTATAATACTGCCCCTATGTACAAGAATATAACTACTATAATACTGCCACCTATGTACAGGAATATAACTACTATAATACTGCTCCCTATGTACAGGAATATAACTACTATAATACTGCCCCCTATATACAGGAATATAACTACTATAATACTGCCCCCTATGTACAGGAATATAACTACTATAATACTGCTCCCTATGTACAGGAATATAACTACTATAATACTGCCCCTATGTACAGGAATATAACTACTATAATACTGCTCCCTATGTACAGGAATATAACTACTATAATACTGCCCCCTATGTACAAGAATATAACTACTATAATACTGCCCCCTATGTACAGGAATATAACTACTATAATACTGCCCCCTATGTACAAGAATATAACTACTATAATACTGCCCCCTATGTACAGGAATATAACTACTATAATACTGCCCCCTATGTATAAGAATATAACTACTATAATACTGCCCCCTATGTACAGGAATATAACTACTATAATACTGCCCCCTATGTACAGGAATATAACTACTATAATACTGCCCCCTATGTATAAGAATATAACTACTATAATACTGCCCCCTATGTACAGGAATATAACTACTATAATACTGCCCCCTATGTACAGGAATATAACTACTATAATACTGCCCCCTATGTACAGGAATATAACTACTATAATACTGCCCCCTATGTACAGGAATATAACTACTATAATACTGCCCCCTATGTACAGGAATATAACTACTATAATACTGCCCCCTATGTACAGGAATATAACTACTATAATACTGCCCCCTATGTACAGGAATATAACTACTATAATACTGCCCCCTATGTACAGGAATATAACTACTATAATACTGCCCCCTATGTACAGGAATATAACTACTATAATACTGCCCCCTATGTACAGGAATATAACTACTATAATACTGCCCCCTATGTACAGGAATATAACTACTATAATACTGCCCCCTATGTACAGGAATATAACTACTATAATACTGCCCCCTATGTATAGGAATATAACTACTATAATACTGCCCCCTATGTACAAGAATATAACTACTATAATACTGCCCCCTATGTACAAGAATATAACTACTATAATACTGCCCCCTATGTACAGGAATATAACTACTATAATACTGCCCCCTATGTACAAGAATATAACTACTATAATACTGCCCCCTATGTACAGGAATATAACTACTATAATACTGCCCCCTATGTACAGGAATATAACTACTATAATACTGCCCCCTATGTACAGGGATATAACTACTATAATACTGCCTCCTATGTACAGGAATATAACTACTATAATACTGCCCCTATGTACAAGAATATAACTACTATAATACTGCCCCCTATGTACAGGAATATAACTACTATAATACTGCCACCTATGTACAGGAATATAACTACTATAATACTGCTCCCTATGTACAGGAATATAACTACTATAATACTGCCCCCTATATACAGGAATATAACTACTATAATACTGCTCCCTATGTACAGGAATATAACTACTATAATACTGCCCCCTATATACAGGAATATAACTACTATAATACTGCTCCCTATGTACAGGAATATAACTACTATAATACTGCCCCCTATGTACAGGAATATAACTACTATAATACTGCCCCCTATGTACAGGAATATAACTACTATAATACTGCCCCCTATGTACAGGAATATAACTACTATAATACTGCCCCCTATGTACAGGAATATAACTACTATAATACTGCCCCCTATGTACAGGAATATAACTACTATAATACTGCCCCCTATGTACAGGAATATAACTACTATAATACGGCCCCCTATGCACAGGAATATAACTACTATAATACTGCCCCCTATGCACAGGAATATAACTACTATAATACTGCCTCCTATGTACAGGAATATAACTACTATAATACTGCCCCTATGTACAAGAATATAACTACTATAATACTGCCCCTATGTACAAGAATATAACTACTATAATACTGCCACCTATGTACAAGAATATAACTACTATAATACTGCCACCTATGTACAGGAATATAACTACTATAATACGGCCCCCTATGCACAGGAATATAACTACTATAATACTGCCCCCTATGCACAGGAATATAACTACTATAATACTGCCCCCTATGCACAGGAATATAACTACTATAATACTGCTCCCTATGTACAGGAATATAACTACTATAATACTGCCCCTATGTACAAGAATATAACTACTATAATACTGCCACCTATGTACAGGAATATAACTACTATAATACTGCTCCCTATGTACAGGAATATAACTACTATAATACTGCTCCCTATGTACAGGAATATAACTACTATAATACTGCCCCCTATATACAGGAATATAACTACTATAATACTGCTCCCTATGTACAGGAATATAACTACTATAATACTGCCCCCTATGTACAGGAATATAACTACTATAATACTGCCCCCTATGTACAGGAATATAACTACTATAATACTGCTCCCTATGTACAGGAATATAACTACTATAATACGGCCCCCTATGCACAGGAATATAACTACTATAATACTGCCCCCTATGCACAGGAATATAACTACTATAATACTGCCTCCTATGTACAGGAATATAACTACTATAATACTGCCCCCTATATACAGGAATATAACTACTATAATACTGCTCCCTATGTACAGGAATATAACTACTATAATACTGCCCCCTATGTACAGGAATATAACTACTATAATACTGCCCCCTATGTACAGGAATATAACTACTATAATACTGCTCCCTATGTACAGGAATATAACTACTATAATACGGCCCCCTATGCACAGGAATATAACTACTATAATACTGCCCCCTATGCACAGGAATATAACTACTATAATACTGCCTCCTATGTACAGGAATATAACTACTATAATACTGCCCCTATGTACAAGAATATAACTACTATAATACTGCCTCCTATGTACAGGAATATAACTACTATAATACTGCCCCCTATGCACAGGAATATAACTACTATAATACTGCCTCCTATGTACAGGAATATAACTACTATAATACTGCTCCCTATGTACAGGAATATAACTACTATAATACTGCTCCCTATGTACAGGAATATAACTACTATAATACTGCCCCCTATATACAGGAATATAACTAATATAATACTGCCTCCTATGTACAGGAATATAACTACTATAATACTGCCTCCTATGTACAGGAATATAACTACTATAATACTGCCCCCTATGCACAGGAATATAACTACTATAATACTGCCCTCTATGTACAAGAATATAACTACTATAATACTGCCCCCTATGTACAGGAATATAACTACTATAATACTGCCCCCTATGTACAGGAATATAACTACTATAATACTGCCCCCTATGTACAGGAATATAACTACTATAATACTGCCCCCTATGTACAGGAATATAACTACTATAATACTGCCCCCTATGTACAGGAATATAACTACTATAATACTGTCCCCTATGTACAGGACTATAACTACTATAATACTGCCCCCTATGTACAGGAATATAACTACTATAATACTGCCCCCTATGTACAGGAATATAACTACTATAATACTGCCCCCTATGTACAGGAATATAACTACTATAATACTGCCCCCTATGTACAGGAATATAACTACTATAATCCTGCCTCCTAGAGGTGAGGTTGTGAGTGGTTTGAGCTCCTGAGACCTCTGCATGTCTGGAGATAGCCCAGGGCGGGGCCACCCTGGGTGGGGAGATTCCCCAAGCAAGGCCCAGGCTTCTAGGCCTAATTTGGTGAACAGCAATCAGCAAGCTGAAGTAAGAGATGTTAGCCCTAAAATGTCTGTTATTGGAACAAATGTCAGCAGTCCCAGTGGTGTCAGGAAAGTTGGTGTAGAAAAAGAAGTAACAGTAAGAAAGAATTTGGTGAAACCACCTACCAGTGGGAAGGTTGTTCTGCCTGTGAATAAGCCTGAAGTATCGCAGAGTCCAAAGTCAGGAATCATGCAGAGTGTGCAGCAGCCTCCATCCCAGGCCTTAGGTGGACAATCCACCTCCACCCCGGGCAGGCAGAGGAGGACATCACTAGAGAGGCAGACAATCCACCTCCACCCCGGGCAGGCAGAGGAGGACATCACTGGAAAGGCAGACGATCCAGGAGAACCTGCAGCAGCAGGTTATGTTACCGTCTGATCGTACCAGGTTTGGGGGAATGCAGGCTGTGAAAGAAATCAAAGGCAGCCAAGAAGCAAGATCCAAAGGTGCTACCAGCGTCATGTCTGCAAGACATCCGGGATCCAGTCACCCATCAGGAGATTGTGACCCCCGAGCAGTGACAGCAGCCGGGAAAATCCAGGAATCTCTGAACTCTGCGCCAAAATCACAGGGTTCAGTGCCAGGAAACAGCGGTCATGGTGCACCTGCAGGGTCCAGTACTGCAAACAGGCCGGAACCACACCGCAGCAGCAAACTGCAGCCCCCAAAGCCATCACCTGAGCTGCAGCCCCCAGAGCCATCACCTGAGCTGCAGCCCCCAGAGCCATCACCGGAGCTCCAGCCTCCAGAGCCATCACCGGAGCTCCAGCCCCCAGAGCCATCACCGGAGCTCCAGCCCCCAGAGCCATCACCGGAGCTCCAGCCCCCAGAGCCATCACCGGAGCTCCAGCCCCCAGAGCCATCACCGGAGCTCCAGCCTCCAGAGCCATCACCTGAGCTGCAGCCCCCAGAGCCATCACCGGAGCTCCAGCCCCCAGAGCCATCACCTGAGCTGCAGCCCCCAGAGCCATCACCTGAGCTGCAGCCCCCAGAGCCATCACCTGAGCTGCAGCCCCCAGAGCCATCACCTGAGCTGCAGCCCCCAAAGCCATCACCTGAGCTGCAGCCCCCAGAGCCATCACCTGAGCTGCAGCCCCCAGAGCCATCACCGGAGCTCCAGCCTCCAGAGCCATCACCTGAGCTGCAGCCCCCAGAGCCATCACCGGAGCTCCAGCCCCCAGAGCCATCACCAGAGCTCCAGCCCCCAGAGCCATCACCTGAGCTGCAGCCCCCAGAGCCATCACCGGAGCTCCAGCCTCCAGAGCCATCACCTGAGCTGCAGCCCCCAGAGCCATCACCTGAGCTGCAGCCCCCAGAGCCATCACCTGAGCTGCAGCCCCCAGAGCCATCACCTGAGCTGCAGCTGGCCAGACAGATCCCAGCACTGGTGAGGAAGATGGAGGCATTGAAAGAGCAGAAACTTTTCCTGCAGAAACAGATAGACTGCACGTACAAGCTCAAGGCAGCAAACCCGGGGAAGCAGGTCCTGCTGGACAAGAAACTGGACACGTGCGCAAAACAACTTGCTGACATTGTGCAGGAGATGGAGTCCATCATTGAGCAGCTGGGACCAGTGGGAGAGACATACAGGAACCAACAAAGGTTTGAAAGAGACCAGGCCTCATCATCCAGGACTGAGACCCAGCAGTCCCATGTAAGGCCCATACTACAGCCAGCTACTCTGCCCTTTGAAGAGGGACAAGTCTACAAGAAAAGCAACAACAGCCAAGTCCTGCCACTACACCTGATAAAGTACTACAAGTCCCAGCGCGCCCTGATGAGGTACTACAAGTCCCAGCGTGCCCTGATGAGGTACTACAAGTCCCAGCATGCCCTGGCGGGGTACTACAAGCTCCAGCAGTAAGTAAACCTGATGTTGCCAGTGAAGTAGTGGAGGAGACACCACAAGTCGCAGGAGAAGGCAGCGCACTGCAGGAGGACTCTGGACTCTCACATGCAGGTAACACTGTATCTGTACCCCAAGGTATACCTGAGCAGGACTGTGAGGTGCAGGATGAATCTGAGCAGGACATTCAGGACTGTGCTGTGCAAGGGGTTAATTCTGATACTGTTGCTGACATGTCTGATATTGCAGATATTTCTGATAATGTTGATGTTTTTGTGGTTGATAATGTCCCAGCTGAGGAGTCATCTCAGGTACAATCAGTGGCAGCTGGTGACACAGAGACCCCCAATGTTGATGTTGTAGAGGGCGAGGAATTTCCCCCTTTAGTTACACCACAAGCAGCAGAGTCCCATAGTCCAGCTGCTCAGAAGCCCCATGGTCCGGGTGGTCAGCTGCCCCATGGTCCGGGTGGTCAGCTGCCCCCTAGTACAGACAGTACACATCCCCCACAGCAGGACAGGGGTCAGACATCAGGGAATGCGTGGAGTCGGGGTTCCCCATTTTTCTCCTCCAGTCCCCATTACTCCGGCCAGGCCTTCAGGAGGAGGAATGTTGTCCGGTTTAGGCATAAGGGGGCCAAAGAGGATCTACCTGACAGGAGGCATGTGGTCAGGGACATGTTGTGCACCCAGATGGGTTTCCAGCCAGCCGACATCCTGGCAGTGATTAATCTGCCTGACAGACAGGGGTATGATTCTGTCCCCCCTCAGGACATCGTTATCTGGCTCAGGAGACATTGCACCCTCATGTCAGACATGACCAAGACCAGGGATGAGGATGGGATCTGGACCGGGGGGTGGAGGGTCCTGGTTACATCAGAACCAGAACATCACCCATCACCTCCCCAATTCCTTCTTTATCGGCAGAGAGAAGGGTGTGTGCTTCTATGTCGGTCAGCCCAGGTTATGCTTTAGGTGTGGGAGATCCGGTCACATGGCGAGTAACTGCACCACAATGAAGTGCACCCTGTGCGGGGACCTCGGCCATGTGAGCGCCAACTGCAAGACCATCAGGTGCAACCTCTGTGGTCAGATCGGTCACCCCCACAGAGACTGTCCTGAAGCCTGGCACAACATCTGTAGGGACCTCCCCGATGAAGACCTGATGGAAGGGGCAGATGTACCAGAGGAGGAGCAGGAGGAGGAGGCCCTATTGTCAGGGTCAGTGTGTACTGTGCCAGAGACCCCGGATATTAGTGGTGCTGCCCCGGACCATCCGGGGACAGGTAACACTGAGGGAGACATGGAGGTAGTGGAGCAGCCTGCGCCCGTCTCTTCCCCTGACCCAGCACCTGCCACCGGGGATAATAATAGTGTTAAAAAAAGGAAAAAGGACAAGAGCACCAGGAAACCTGAGACTGCATGGACCACTGTCCAAAAACCCTCTAAAATGAAAGTGCAGAGTCAGGCTGATGTTACCGTAACCACTAATAGGTACAGCGTACTGTCTGAGTCAGATGGGGAGGAGGAAATAGAAAGAGAACTGAAACGTATGATGGAGGAATATGATGACGACCCAGGGGGGGATCCTCCCACAAAAAGGAAACCGCTTAATGCCGAGTCTCAGTCAGTTTGGGATATGGAAGCCGGTAGTCAGGAAGATAACTCTGACTCTGATCTATGATGATGGGGATGGTCTTTCTATTTCTTCTCCTGATGGCAGACTTCCATCTTACTGTGATCACCAGCAATGTGAATAGTATTAGGGCTAGAAGGACCAGACATGTTGTATATGACCACCTGAAGTATCTCGAGGCCGATGTGTTTTTCTTGCAGGAGACCCGTTTAAACACCTTGGGTCTCCTGCGAGAGGCGGAGAGAGATTGGCAGTCTGGTCCTTCCTTTTGGTCGCTGGCTGTGGAGCCTTATGTCGGGGTCTCCATCTTATTTAACACCCATGATGTCACCGTCCACAGACTCACCGAGATATCGATGGGACGGTGCCTGCTGCTAGAGGTCACCATCAGAGGCAGAAGACTCCGGCTCATTAACACCTATGGCCCTCAGACAGTGACCGAAAGGACTCAGCTTTTTAACGATGTAAAGCCTTATCTGTTCACGTCTATTCCTGTCATCATGGCTGGGGACTTTAATGCCACCACTACCACCAGGGACAGGAACAGTAGGCCCCTTACCAGGGACTGTAAGGTCCTTAACAGTATAATTCAGCAGTCTGGCCTGTCCGATGTTTTTGTACAGGGTGGTAGGAGTCCTAAGTTCACTTACACCTGTGCAGGACGCAGAAGTAGGATAGATCTTGCTCTGGTGAGTCCTACGGAAACCATCGGAGAAAGAAGGGAAAGAACGGTCCCATACTCTGATCACTCGGCTTTATATTTTTGTTTGGGTGCCTCTAAGTATCCTGATGTTGGTAGAGGGCTATGGAGACTAAATTCTAGTCTATTAGATGACAATTCTGTCGAGGAATACTTGCACTATTTTTTCCAGAACCAACTGGACAGAGTAGATTTTTATGACAACATGGCGGACTGGTGGGAGGACGTCAAGGAGGAGATCCGGTCCCTCTTGCAGAGACTGTCAGTTAAGAAAGGGAGAAGTAAGTACAGCCAGTATCTGAGACTGCGGAAAGAATTGGAGTCACTCTATTCGGCGGGTGGGGATGACCAACAAAGGATTGACCGGCTGAAATCTGAGATAAGACAGTATCAGTACAGTAGGTACACCTCCCTGGTAGTGGAAAGGGACTATGGCACCCGAGGGGCACCGGATCCATTTGAGAATTGCCGGGAGCGTGTGGAGAAAAAACTGATTGCAGGTCTCACTGACTCCCAGGGTGTTTTACAAGAGTCTCGGGAGGGTATCCTGGGAGTGGTGAGATCGTACTATACTGACTTGTTTCAGAAGAAAGCTTTGGATAAGGAAAAAATGGCTCAATTCTTGGAGGCAACTCCAGGCCCTGAT